>NC_067226.1:4042857-4347500 GCF_019924925.1 Ctenopharyngodon idella
CAGAAATACCATCCTCAGATACAGCATGCTCTATAATACAGAGAGCCATGCATGATTGAAGGCGTCGGGATGAGAAGGGAAAGATATAAATAATGGCTTGTGCTTACTGATGCAAGCTATGAAAATAACTATATTATTACAGTAATGCATTAGCAGGATTTTTGCTGCATCGTTCACAAAATGTTATCAAATGAAAAGGTCTTTAAGTGTTGCCCTTTTGCTTAAAACACAGTATTCCTTTTAAGAAACAGAGTAGCATTTATTGACTGACTAGTTCTGCACAAGAGAGCGGTTCATTAATACAGAGGTTATGATGTATGTGCTGATGCCACATGAGATGTTAAGTCAGACACAGCCATTTCCCAAGGGCTTCAGTAACTGTCTAAAGAGAAGCGGCAAGTCCTATAAATTCCCTTTATACGTCTGCTTAGCATTCAGCTCACCTCGCACAGCAGCCATTGACTCCTGCTCTATAATATGGATCTTTCCCCCAACCTCCTCCACATTTTTTCTCTTTCCTATCAATTGAGAGCCATAAGAAGAATAATATATTTTTGTATGTATTTGATATCATGCCATGCCATTCATTTGAGGTTATTTGGTAGTGTGTGACTATATCAAAGGTAAAAGCAAGAGCCGTTTGACCTCGGTATCAGGTGCTTGGAAATTAAGATCTGGAAGAAAAAGAAAAACCCCTCTGGGGTAAAATACAATCTTTACTAGGTCAGTCTTAGTTCAGGAATGTATGCCAAAAATATCATGGTTTCGTGAAGAGGATACAGAGAGGTTTTTAGACTTTTTATTTGGCTAATTAATGTTAGTGTCTGATCTTTGTGTAGTAAAGTGTTCGCAGTCTTTCAGTGATGTATTCAGTATTTCCATCTCCTCCACATCATTGTGAACAATAATAAAACTGTTGACGGAAGTTTTGATTTTAGTCTACAGGAGTTTGGCACCATTGAAGGGTCCATTAATCAGGCTTTAACTTTGAGTCATCTCTCTCTTTGTATTCTTAAATGCAAAGGAGAGAGTTTTCAGTGCTGAAGCGTTTGAAGTTCAATATATTCCACTGAAATCACCCCCATGCTGGCACAGCAATGAGAAAAGTTAAAAGCATTCTGTCTGGTTTATATCACTCAGTAGAATGCAAATCTCCTAAGTGGTTTTCTTTTACAACGCAATATAGATTACTTATTTTTCTTTTTTTTTTTTTTTCATAGCAAACATTAGTGTAATAGTAGCCAGTGTAGTGCATGTCTGTAAGTCAACCATTTTCTCAGCAAATATAATAAACAGCAACAGCACTTAAAGAAATAGTTTACCTCAAAATGAAAAATCTGTCACCCTTATGTTGTAAACGTGTATGACAACACATTATTGGACTTTCAGTGGATATCTCCTTTTGTGTTCCAAAGCAAAAAGAAAGTCATACAGGTTTGGAACGACTTGAGAGTGAGTAAATGATGACAGAATTTTTAGTTTAAAATGAAATTTCTGTCATTAATTACTCATACACATGTCGTTCCAAACACATAAGACCTTCATTCATCTTCAGAACACAAATGAAGATATTTTAATGACATCTGAGAGTTTTAAAAAATTTTTTTTTATCTCCCATAGAAAGCAACGAAATTACCACATTCAAGGTCTAGAGAAGTAGTAAAGACATCGTTAAAATAGTCAATGTGAATACAGTGGTTCAAACTTCATGTTATGAAGCAACGAGAATACTTTTTGTGCGCAAAAACGAAACAAAAATAACGACTTTATTCAACAATTTGAACTGTTGTCATATGCAGTTGACGTAGTGAATGCAGTGCAGGCTTCCGTGTTTACATCAGAACGCCGGCTCAATATTGGCCGACGCTGTTCACGTGAGCAGCATGACGCATGCGTGTAATGTTGACGCAGGAGCCGGCCAATAATGAGTCGCCGTTCTGACGTAGAACACGGAAGCTCTGAACTGTGTTCACTACGTCAACTGCATATAACAATAGTTCAAATCGTTAAATAAAGTCGCCATTTTTGTTTTATTTTTGCGCACAAAAAAGTATTCTCATCGCTTCATAACATTAAGGTTAAACCACTGTAGTCAAGTTGACTATTTTAACAATGTCTGCTTCTCTAGACCTTGAATATGGTAATTTCGTTGCTTACTATGGAAGATAAAAAAACCTCTTGGATTTCATCAAAAATATCTTACGAAGGTCTTGCGGGTTTGGAACGACATAAGGGTGAGTACTTAATGACAGAAATTTTCATTTTTGGTGTAAGTGTTGGCAGAACAGTCCATATTTATTTATTCTCACTGAAGTTGCCAGTAAACATTTACTCCATTGCATCTTAATTCAGGCAATACTTTGTTCATGTGGTATTCCTGTTCTTGTTTCACTGAGCTTCAGATTGATTTGCTGCCAAAAGGGGCGATGCAATTTGTTACAGGGAATCGGAGAGAAATGTCAGAGGCAGTCATTTAGTCTGATACCCCTCTTCCATTTTTAATCGGTGAGTGTGACAGACCTCTGACAAAAGGCATCGAGACTTCAGAAAAAGCAGTGAGTAGGTGAGTTTACCAAAATAGGGTTGTCACCCTTTTTAGTTAGAAAACATGATAATCATTCAATCAGCAACATCTTTTCCCAATGCAATTATTTGTTAAGCAGTTTGTACTTCGCAACCAGAAGAGACCGACCAGATGGAAAGATCTTACACCAAAGCTGGATCTCATAGGTCAGCTGAGACAAACATGCACAGATGGTTTGAAGAGCAATGTTCTCACGTTGCACTCAAGTAGCTTATAACGAGTGTTTACTCTCAATGTGAGGAGTGGATGAAGAAGATCCTCCATACTGTCTGCCTCTGAGCTGTACCTCCCAGTTGGAGGCTGTCTCGTGATGGATGAGTGCAAAGTGAATTCAATGTTTTGCCAGAGCTCTGTGAAAATATTTCATGTGTATTCTACGATTCCTCCAGGCAGCTGTGACAGGTTGATTTATTCTGTAAGAGGCAGAGGCAGTGTGTGATTGGTTCTCTTCTGTAGCTGGATGCAGAAATCATAGCTCAATCCTGCACTGCTATCTCCTCGGTCATTGACTTTCATCTACTGTTCTAACAGTGCAGTGTTTTCTCCTCTACAGTTCAAAAGGTCCCTTCGACATTAAGAAGACGGATCAGATTTTTGGGTGCTTTTTGAGTTCAATGAGCAAACAACCCAAGACTGTGAAATATGATATGTAGCTATTTGAGTTTTAACTGAGCAGAAGACAAATTACTTTTTTATTTGACAAATTGTAGAATCACTGGATTAACCCTAAAAATGTTTTGGTACCCTGGGGGATACAAACATTTGAGAGGCTTTGGGGAGAGGCAGTGAAAGTGTAGGTCTCATTTCTTGGTTTCATGTTGAAAGGGTGTTTGTTGTGCTTTGTTTAGCTCGCGGGCAGGATTTAAAATCCACCTGTAGTGGGAAATCTACTCACCTTCAGATAAAAGTTGATATATTTCACATATTCACAATATTTGGGGAGACTTACAAGTTTAAAAAGTTGTTGTTAAGCGTTATCTTATTACCTTTATGTTGAAATTTTATGAATTGAATTTTCATATTTTTCATAATCCATCTGTAAATGTTTGTATCTCAGGAGATACGTCACCCTTTTACGGTTAAGAAGCACTTTAGTGTATTATGTATTCATTGTAGTGATTCTGGTTTTATTGTGCCATATAAATGTCATTCTGGTTTGTAAGATAATTTCTGCCTTTTTTTCTGTTAATTTCTGTTGATTATGGTTCCAACATGTCACCTACCTTCCAGTTTTACTCACAAAGGTGCTCTTACAATAAAAAAAAATGATGCAAATGACAAATAATACTTGTTTGTGAAAAAAAGTTTTGTTTAGAATACCATTTATTACAACAAAATTTGGTTGTGAATATGTATCTTTAATTACAAGTAACAGTTCCCCATTAATTTCAAATTAGATATAACCCAGAAAATGACCTTTCATTAGTTACATTCACTAATCCGAATGAATCTAATTAATGGTGTTTGCCTCTGGCGAAGCATCATTATTGTTCTCTTGCATACTTATTATTATTCTTCCACACAAAATTTCGGCGCGTAACTCATCCCACACCATTTGTCATAGACCCATGAATGAGGTGTCAAATCGTGCGGATTATTGAGGAATGGTGTGATATGACTTTTCTAAGCGATTGGGTGTACGATGTTCGCCCAGCGGGTGAAAAATCCCATAGACTTAACATTGCGACAAACTTTGACGAGACATAGCTCTGAGCGAGGATTTCGTAGAAACATGTGGGTTACCACGTTTGAAGAGGCTGGCAGGCTCTGTCAGACCATACCTCAAAATGGGGTGTAAGTTGTACCCCTGGGGCGCAAGAGCTGCCCAAAGTTGCCCCATAGACATACTATGGTGAAGTCGTGCCCATGAAACAGTGTGTTTTTCCTACCATGGTAAATTACATAGGGATTTTTTATTGAACATAACTCTAGATCACAATGTCATAGAAATAAGGGAGCAGGCTCATTTTACTCAGGCAACCAATCAGTCTCTCAGGATCATTGTGAAGCTATCAAGCCACGCCCTAACAACCATTTAGAGCACCCTAGCAACAGTTCCATTGACTTCCACTGAAAATAAACAAAGGGATATCTTTGGATAGTGTCATAGAAACATAAGGGTGGGCTCGTTTGACTCAGGGCAGCAAACAGCCAATCACGAGTGACCTTCAGCTCTTCATAGCCACACCCTAGCAACCCAAATCCAAAGAGGGATATCTTCACGTCTGAAAGACATAGACGTATGGGGGTTGGTTTATATCATTCATACTGGCAAGCAGCCTTTGGAGTATCATCATTGGCAGCTGCCAAGCCACTCCCTAGCAACTGTTTAGCAAGACCTATATCTCTGCATTAGAACATCTTACAGACATGGGGGTTGGCTCTTTGACTCATGCTAACAAACTGGACTTTCAACATGTTACACATGTTAGCAGTGAATAGCTACATGCTAATAGCAATTAACTTAGGGTTAAAACATGACACAAACAAGTCAGAATGTGTTAGCATCATGTTAGCAGCATGCTAGTAGCATGTTAATCATGTCAGCATCATGCTAGCAACATGTTAATCATGTTAGCATCTTGCTAAAAACATGCTAGCAACACGGTAATCATGTTAGCATCATGCTAGCAGCATGCTAATCGTGTTAGCATCTTGTTAAAAACATGCCAGCAGCACGGTAATCATGTTAGCATCATGCTAATCAAGAGTGCAAGCACCATTCACATTTTCTTCAGGAAATGTACATTCTAGTTGCATTTCTTATTCTGATAGTTGTGTTTATATGTACCCTAAACATTGTAATCCGATTCATGTATTTGCATACATGTGTATTAAATCTATTCCAAAAAAAAAACAAAAAAACTTGCATGTGCAATGCATCAGTCGGCGCATTCAGAAACAGAGAAAGACATTGCACCGGAGCTCCAGTGAGCATAACTGGTGTTTCTTTTTGTTAAGCAAATGTGTAGCAAATATTCTGTCTCCACCACTGACCAGTTCATAAAACATAAGACATAAGTAAACATACACACATTTGTAAGACGTATATAAACGTCTGCATCATGGCAGTGCATGTGTGCTTTATATTTTTTAATCTGACTGAGAAAGTAATCGGATTAAGGGGTTTACATGGCTAGAATTATTCTGCTTATTTAAGATCTACACAACCCCCTTCAATCGGATCGAAATTTAATTCGGATCAAGTTCGATAGGTATTTTCAGTCCGGCTGAGCCATCAATTCGATTATAAATGGATTATTAGGTTGCATGTAAACATACCTTCGAATGAATTGTGAAGTTGGGAACGGCTCTGAATGATTCTATGAATCTATTTCAATCCACAAACTCGGATAGCACGGCGTTCATTGTAGTGTGCTGGAAACACTGGCATGCACCTCGAGATTTAAAGGTAGGGTAGGCAAAGTTTTTCATAAACACTTTTTGTTCTATTGGATGACACTCTCTTTACATCCTGATAGCAATCAGTAATATACTGTAAGTGGTCTAAATATTAAAAAATGTACATATATCTTCTGTGGAAGTCTCAGGACCAAAAAATGTCCGAATGTAATGATTGGAAAAATCCAATGATTGGAAGAATCACACATCATCAGACATCACACATCATCAGCGTGTTTCATCAGGCTATGAAGAGTTGTAGGCACACAGTCACAGAGCTCTGCAAAAAAAGCAGCCACCTTTTACAGTTCCTCCTGAACCAAAACAATGAGTTATGCTGCGTAATTGAGAGATGACAACCCGTGATGTTCTACTCAGAGCTGTTCTTGTTCTCGGAATTATGCATTTCTATGGCAACACTATCAACGCTGAAATGAATCTGCAGCAGTCAGGTGGTACAAGTCAGAGCTCTAAGTTGTTTACGTACATTATTATATTATATGCTTTGAGACATTGGGTAATTTAAAGAAAGAATGTGTCTCTCATGACTCCTTTGTAGATTCTGCTCTGGCTCTGAAGGGAGGGTGGGATCTTATGCTATTCAGTCTCACCGAAATTGCCTACCCTACCTTTAATCGGTCAACCTCACGGAATGATAACAAGACGACTGGTGCCATTGGTGACTAAATTTTAAATCATTAGTGTTGTGTAGAATCTGTGACCCTTTTGAACGATGCCTGGATCCCTTCAGAGGAGGTTTAAGCAAAGCATCACTTATTACCAAAGTAAAGTAAAGTGATGTAATATAACTCTTTTGCCCATTATTGTAGTGTCTGGATTGTTGCGGTGAGGTTTAAAGACCGTAGAGAAAAAGGCAGCTGTGGCTCTGTGATAATGGCCTTGAGACTTGAGGGCTGAGCCTTCTAACCTTCTGAGGCTGGTGGTCTTAATCTAAGAAGACTGATACGGCCAACCACCCACCTTTTTCCACACACATACAAATAAAATTGCTCACCCAGCTGCAAGTTAACCGAGTTTAGCAGGGCTCTTCTACCACTTATAACACCTGACTGACTCACCGTGTTGCACAGGAAATTACTTTGGAAAAACCAGACTGGGGGGATTATTGAATTATGCCAGAACTGTTCCGTGAGAAGAGAGGTGGAATTATTTGCTGCCATGGCATCTACCGTCAGCTCCCGTGAAATCGGCCAGCTGTTCGGAGCTATTTTTACAGAGACCACAGCTGCAGAAGGCTAGCCGGGACACTGGCTGGCGAGTCCGTTTGTTATTATATGCACTACTGCTCCACCTGATCCCAAGGGCCAGTTTTTGAAGCAGTAGCAAAGTCAAAGCTACCTGTGGGAGGTGAGCTCAGGACCCAATGCACTAATGAAGAACTGTACCATCATTAACCTAAATTCCCCTAATGGCCTGTAATTATAGAGAGTGCATTGTCAGCGAGGGACACTTTAGCTTTGCACGGAGGGAGCACTTACCATCAACCTTATTGCTCCAAAAAGAAGTAAAAGCACCAAACATAATAGTTTTTATCATCACACAACTGAAAAGCAGGACACTGTATAAATGGAGGGCAGGCTAAAAATGATCATTAATTTCAGGTAACCAGAATCTAATTCGACCACTCATTATGTTGTATTAGCACCCTCTAATAGTGTTTTTGTACAGCGTGCACCCTCTATTGTCTCGTAGCGGAGAAAAGGGAAATTTGCAACATTAGAGAAGCACAGGTGATGGAACACCGTTTAAAAACACCTGGAGCATATCAGCAGAAAAGAGCAGAGAGTGCTTGGATGAATTCAGGGAAGGTTTGGGGCACACAGCTTGCGGTCTGGAGTGCTGAAAGGACATGTTTATTTAGCTGGCTGAGTATCGCTCCTGGTGTGAAGATGAACAAATGTGCTCCAGCAGTCCTGATGGTGTTTTTAAGCCATGCTGCCCGTTTTCAGTACTCCTCCTCCATATTTCCTTTTCGCGAACAACTCATCGCTTACGTCGAGTCAGCATGTGACATGCATGACCAGTCAGTGTGAAATGTTTTTATAGAGAAAATGTAGTGAATTCTGTTTTACATCCATCTTTGTGTTACATTTCCAGGAATATGATTACAGGAGCTGCCAGTCATTCTTTGAACTACATAATGCGGCATTATTCATCTGGAACGCCTGAACACAATATGTCAGTCAATGTGTGTTTTGTCAATGCCATTGTATTATTTAAGTGACAAATTCACAAAATGATCTCACTGAATGAGCTTAAAAACACAAAAGCCCACCAGTCACTAACAACGCTGACTCATGGACTCATCTTTAAACGGAACATGTGACTTTCACGTCTCCTGTGCAGTAATGGCTTTCTTTGTTTCTCATGATGCTTTTTCAGGGGCTGGGAGAAGCTTCAGCAAGAGGCACAAGTATGGAGGGGGACTGTCTAAGTTGCATCAAGTACCTCATGTTCATCTTCAACTTCTTCATTTTTGTAAGTGCTCTCTTTCTTTTACTATCTCTTGAATGGTACAGGAACACTCCGTTATTGGCTGTTGTTTTAAGTACTGTAGGCTGAGAAGATCTAGACTTGACTGTGACATCATGCTAGTTGTATTTTCTGACTGATGATTTGCTTTGGTTGGAAGCGTGTGAAGTATCTGTTTTAGAAAACAATGTCTGATGATATGCAGGTGTGGATTCTTGCTTTCCAAGCAAAATACGTAATTCAAAAGAGTCTGAATGATCCAAGTTGTCGCTTTGAACAAATATTAATGTTGCGGTATGAAAAAGTGCATTGATCTTGCGCCAACTTGTCTTCTTTTTGCTCATGAACCACATTGCACTTCCTGTGTTTTGTTAACAGCCTCATGAACTTCCTACTGCCACACTAGTGCTGTTCCATAGAAAAGTTGAGCATCAGTCATTATTTGATAAGCTCAATATAGCTATATCATAAAACCATATTTTGTGTTTATATTGTGCAGGGATTTTTACTAAAGCCCTTTTCTCCTCCTTTAGCTTGGAGGTTCATTCCTTCTAGGGGTGGGAATCTGGGTGCTGGTGGATCCGACAGGTTTCCGGGAGATTGTGGCAGCAAACCCTCTTCTGTTTACTGGAGTCTATGCAATTTTGATCATGGGCGGGATGCTGTTCCTACTGGGATTTCTTGGCTGCTGCGGAGCCATACGAGAAAATAAATGTCTCCTACTGTTTGTATGGGCTTTTCTTTCTTTCTAGATACTTTATTGGCATGTGTCAATATGAAGTGTATATAGGTCGATATTGGATATTTATTATTTAATGGTCATTCCCACATTTGTACATTTTAGATTACCTTTGCTGTCATCTGATGCTCACTAACATTTAATCTAAAAAATAACAAATAAATTAATAACACAATAATTTAGTAACACTAAATGTAATCTTTAGCAAATATCCATATTTTTTTTTATGCTGTACATTATATTATTGTTGTGATGCCTAAATTCACTTGTAGCATTTTAAATGTTTATTCTTTTCTTTTTTTCTTCAGCGTTTTTTGATTTAGACAAAAATACTTACATTTTTAATATTTGTGATAACATGAAAATTAGCTTATCAGTATCAGCCATAATTATGTTAATGTTCTAAATAGGGATCTATTTAGCATTAAATAGCATTGTGTGTAACACACACACACACACACACACACACACATATATATATATATATATATATACACACAGTCAAACCAAAAATTATTCAGTTATTTTTGATATTTTTGCTATATTTTTACTAGTGGGTGCAGGACACTATAGTTCATTTATGTAAGTGAGGATAGCAAAATAAACTGTGACATATTATATCCAAAAATTCTTCATATAGTGGACTACCAGTAAAATTGATAAAAATTTGAAACCAAAAATTATTCAGACACTTTGACCTGACCATGTTTGGCTTAAGTGTTATCTGACATAATAAAGATTATTTTTTTTCTGACACAGTTTAACTCTGAGATCTTGTCATATTTTATTACCATTTTTTTTAAACTATAGTGAATAAACTGTATTAATGAATGAAATGTTCAAGGTGTCTGAATAAATTTTGGTTTGACTGTATATACAGTATATGTATATGTGTGTGTGTGTGTGTGTGTGTGTTTTAGTATGGGGAACAATTCTCACTTTTAACTAGTTTCTTATTAGCTTGCATATTGGCTGTTTATTAGTACTTATAAAGCACATAATAATGCTTTATTCTGCAGGACCATATTCTACACCCCTTAATCCTACCCCATACCTAACCTTAAATGCCACTACAACTACCTTACTATTAATAAGCAGTAAATTAGGAGCTTATTGAGGCAAAAGTCATAGTTAATAGTGAATATGTGTTTCCCATACTAAAGTGTTACCATATATATATATATTTATTTATTTAGACAAAATAATATGCATTTTTAATATAATAGTAATTGCTCATCAATATCAGCCATAATTATATTAATATTGTGCTTTTCTGTTTAGCATCAAAACACAAATCTTTATTTATATAGCACTTTACACAATATATATATTGTTTTAAAACAGCATTACAGTGATAACAATAAAAAAAAAATCACTTAATAATACATATTTGTTGCATATTTATGCATCTGAACTACTGATTCAAATATCTCAGAATCCTGTTTTTCTCCCACAGTTCTTCATGCTCATACTCATCATATTCCTGGCAGAGCTGGCAGTGGCCATTCTGGCGTTCATATTCCGGGAGCATGTGAGTATTATTATAGCTGGATATCATCAAGCCACCTGTAATATACCTCCCCTCTCACTATTCTTGTCTATCTGTGGATCAACAGCTCACCAGAGATTACTTCACTAAGGAGCTGAAAACACATTACCAAGGCACCAATAGCACTGATGTCTTCACCTCCACATGGAACGCCATTATGACCACAGTACATAAAATTGAATAGCTCTACCCAAATCTACTAGTACACAATAATGGCATTCAGGACGTTTAACTGACTATTGGTGTCTCCATAGTTTGATTGCTGTGGGGTGAACAGTGCTGAAGACTTTGATGATCAGAGCCTCTTCAGACGGCTGAACCCCAGCAGACTAGTGCCAGAGGTCTGTTGCCAGAGGAACGATCTGATGATGAGCAAAGACGAGTGTCTCAAGGGAATTATGCCAATCCGTAACAAGGTCAGCAATGAGTTTACAAATTAGTAAACACATGCATCAAGAAATTTACAATTGAGTAGAAGGAGGATGAAAACCAAACATGTTTTTATTGGAGGAAAAAGGGGTGTGGTTATATATATATATATATATCTGTGTGTGTGTGTGTGTGTGTATATATATATATATATATATATATATATATATATATATATATATATATATATACAGGTGCTGGTCATATAATTAGAATATCATCAAAAAGTTGATTTATTTCACTAATTCCATTCAAAAAGTGAAACTTGTATATTATATTCATTCATTACACACAGACTGATATATTTCAAATGTTTATTTCTATTAATTTTGATGATTATAACTGACAACTAAGGAAAATCCCAAATTCAGTATCTCAGAAAATTAGAATATTGTGAAAAGGTTCAATATTGAAGACACCTGGTGCCACACTCTAATCAGCTAATTAACTCAAAACACCTGCAAAGGCCCTTAAATGGTCTCTCAGTCTAGTTCTGTAGGCTACACAATCATGGGGAAGACTGCTGACTTGACAGTTGTCCAAAAGACGACCACTGACACCTTGCACAAGGAGGGCAAGACACAAAAGGTCATTGCAAAAGAGGCTGGCTATTCACAGAGATCTGTGTCCAAGCACATTAATAGAGAGGCGAAGGGAGGGAAAAGATGTGGTAGAAAAAAGTGTACAAGCAATAGGGATAACCGCACCCTGGAGAGGATTGTGAAACAAAACCCATTCAAAAATGTGGGGGAGATTCACAAAGAGTGGACTGCAGCTTCAGTCAGTCAGTGCTTCAAGAACCACTACGCACAGACGTATGCAAGACATGGGTTTCAGCTGTCGCATTGGGCTAAAGACAAAAAGGACTGGACTGCTGCTGAGTGGTCCAAAGTTATGTTCTCTGATGAAAGTAAATTTTGCATTTCCTTTGGAAATCAGGATCCCAGAGTCTGGAGGAAGAGAGGAGAGGCACACAATCCACGTTGCTTGAGGTCCAGTGTAAAGTTTCCACAGTCAGTGATGGTTTAGGGTGCCATGTCATCTGCTGGTGTTGGTCCACTGTGTTTTCTGAGGTTCAAGGTCAACGCAGCCGTATACCAGGAAGTTTTAGAGCACTTCATGCTTCCTGCTGCTGACCAACTTTATGGAGATGCAGATTTCATTTTCCAACAGGACTTGGCACCTGCACACAGTGCCAAAGCTACCAGTACCTGGTTTAAGGACCATGGTATCCCTGTTCTTAATTGGCCAGCAAACTCGCCTGACCTTAACCCACAGAAAATCTATGGGGTATTGTGAAGAGGAAGATGCGATATGCCAGACCCAACAATGCAGAAGAGCTGAAGGCCACTATCAGAGCAACCTGGGCTCTTATAACACCTGAGCAGTGCCACAGACCGATCGACTCCATGCCACGCCGCATTGCTGCAGTAATTCAGGCAAAAGGAGCCCCAACTAAGTATTGAGTGCTGTACATGCTCATACTTTTCAGTTGGCCAAGATTTCTAAAAATCCTTTCTTTGTATTGGTCTTAAGTAATATTCTAATTTTCTGAGATACTGAATTTGGGATTTTCCTTAGTTGTCAGTTATAATCATCAAAATGAAAAGAAATAAACATTTGAAATATATCAGTCTGTGTGTAATGAATGAATATAATATACAAGTTTCACTTTTTGAATGGAATTAGTGAAATAAATCAACTTTTTGATGATATTCTAATTATATGACCAGCACCTGTATATATATATATGAGACATATAAAGTCATAAGATAGGCTACTCTTCAACCAATATAGATATATTGATTTTCTAACCAATTTAGAATGACAACGCTATGAATGATGAACAAATGAGAAGTTCAATATCAATTGAAGCAACAACCTTTTGTTCACTCATATTGAAACTCGCACTTCTTTGAAACAGGGCTGTTATTCAGCAGTGGTGGACTATTTTGAGACATACATCTATATGGCTGGAGCTCTTGCTATTGTGGTGCTGACTATTGAAGTAAGGTTATGATTTTTATTATGAAAGGCAAAGTATAATGTGATCAATTTGCATTTGGAATGTGAAGGCAAAATGTTTTGCAAGAACTATGAGTTATGATCGCCACCTAGTGGAGAGTGTAAGAGCAGCTTTGCCATGAAATGTCAATCGATATAGAATATTTTTAAACCAGTATTTTCAGTGAACTCTCTACTAATTTTATTTGTTTTTCTTTCTCTTTCATCAGCTCTTTGCCATGGTGTTTGCTATGTGTTTGTTTAGAGGAATCCAGTAATTGTCACTCACAGTAAGGACATTTTGAGGAGGAAGAACATGGCATGGCATGGAAGACAATTTTTAAATAAGAAAAAGAAGACACTTGTATATTTGCCATCTCTATGTTGTTATGTTGGAATATCTGAGAATTGCCAAAAATGTATCGTACTTCACAGCTGGGACTTTGAGGTACTTGTTTGTGAAAACAAAAGTAAAAGTAATTCGTAAATTAAGGATGTTATCAATGGAGGGGCGCCTTGCACTGATATTTGGTGGAATATTTATAGATGACAAAAGACTGATTTCTACTAAGATGTTTTACCTCTTACCTACAGTAGATTGTTCATCACTGCTCCAGAGCCATGCTTAAAAACCTACACTGTGTGAATGGAAGCGTGTCTGTGAAACAGAGAAGGTTGGTTTGTGTGTGTGTGTGTGCTTGTGTTTCTGTATAAAATCCGAGAGGCCAGCAGCTTCTATAAAAAATGTTTTGTGAGTTGCAATCGTGAATATTTTATGTGATTTTAGCAAAACTGTGGTGTATTTGTGTTGTATCTGTTGTACACGACATTGAATGATATTAAATAAGAAAAAAGAACATCTGGAGAGCTTGTTTGCATCATGTTTGGAAATCTGGCTTTTCCGATAACTAATCTAATAATTCTAGATGAAAGCTTTGAGTGCATTCATTTTGTAGCGCATACTAAATACTACATTAAACCAAATATGGTTTTAAGGAATATGTCTATAGACTGGAAATGGAAATGTACGATTCAAGTGCATCTCCAGAGTGGTGCATAAATATTGCATAAAGAATATGAAAATAGTATCTAGAAAGCTGGATTTTAAAACCAACCTAATAGGAAAGTGGTTTAAAAAGAAATAAATAGAAAAAAGCATTGCAATCTGCTTTCCCTGCCTCCGGCTATACAAGATAAATAGCCTGGGCAGTGCATTGGTTCTCAAGACTCAAGTGACTGCAAGGACACACACACAAGCAAGTGAAGAAGCCTAAAATGCATGTTCACACACTAATTGCTGGACAAATCACCGATTATTGACTCAAATGAGATGTATGGAAGGATGAATAATTCTGGCTCCTTAGTTCTGGGACTAGACAGCTATTTTTTAACAGCTTGTCATTAGATTTGCCGCCAGAATGAGTTTGTTTTTTCCAAGTGCTAATCGTAATAATTATTTTCTGAATACCAACTGCCTATGTTTCATTTTGTTTGTTTGCTTAGCAAGTATTGTTACATATGACTTAATAAATAAGATGTCTGAAATAAAGAGCACTTCAGTTGTAAAAACAACTGATTTTCTATTTTAATATACTTTAAAATATAATTTATTTCTATGATACAAAGCTTAATTTTCATCATCATTACTCCAGTCTTCAGTGTCACATGATTCTTCAGAAATCATTCTAATATATGCTGATTTGATACTCAGTTTAATATCAAAGTTGGAAACAGTTGCTTAATATTTTTTTGGAACCTGTGACACTTTTTTTCAGGATTTATTGATGAATAAAAAGTTGAAACGAACAGCATTTATTCAAAATAGAAGTCTTTTCGGACAATATAAGTCTTTACTATCACTTTTTATCAATTTAACACATCCTTGCTGAATAACAGCATTCATTTCTTTAAAAAAAAAGAAAAGAAAAAAAAAAAAAATATACTGACCCTAAACTTTTGAATGGTAGTGTATATTGTTACAAAAGAATTCTATTTTAAATAAATGCTGTTCTTTTTTTTCTGCAGGCTTGATGAGCATAAGAGACTTTTTTCAAAAACATAAAAAATTGTAATGTGTCCAAACTTTTGACTGGTACTGTATATTTGTTTGTCAGCTATTTTTAACCTACTTGTTAGTGTCTTTTAATGGTAGATAGGTGGTAGATTTTGCATGCTGCAAATCACTCACACTGGACACAACCAACACTGGATCACATTCTTGTGATGCTTCTGAATTCTTTGGCATAACCAATGTAGACCATACAACATTTTACTAATGAGGTAAGTACAATAGTCGAATCAGATCTGTCAATCACAATTGGGGAACCTAGATTAATAATCACTGGTCCAACACATTCTGCATATATATGCCATTCTACAGAATTGGTTCAAAGTCAGAGTCGGAAACGTCTTGAAGAAATGTGTCTTTTTGTATGCAAATTGTATAATATCCAAGGTACACATTTCTAGTAATTGTACAGTTAATTCTCATATTGTATTTTCAGAAAGTTTTGGAATATTTTTCCTCTCCCTAAATTTGTCACTACCGAAACACAATAAATAATTTAATATGAAGGGTTACATTGACCTATTAAGATTTTGTTTACATCTATCTTGTAAATATATGTTTTGCTATTTAAAAAAAAAAAAAAAAAAAAAAAAAAATCAGGTAAATCAGTAACAATTACAATTTAAACAATATTTCAAGTGTAATTTATGAGATTTGTTGTATTTTGAATCCAATATTTCTTTGTTAAAGGCATAAAGTTTATCATACTGATTTCAAAGTTAAGGATTCATTAGTTTGAATATACATCGAACCAAACACTATAATAACATCTTAGTTGATAATTCAATATACTTTATTTTTGACAAAACATCCCATGTTTCGGTAGTGACAGTTATGTGTTGGTAGCCACCACAACACATTACAGAATTTTAACTCGCATACTAAAACACTAATCATTTGCATAATAAAACATACTAAAATTCTAATGATTTGTATAACTGTACAAAAATTGTGTTTATTTCCCCAAATAAATGATTATTTGTTCCCTTTCTGTAAATCACTACCAAAACAATGATGTCACTACTGAAACAGTCACGATCGAAACGTGGTAAAGTTTTGGTAGTGACAATTATCAAAGATGATAATCAGCACATGGTTAGCTAGCACAGTTCTGAACATTTGTACACACACAAAAACTACATTTTATCGAATAACCCCCAAAAAACAATGATGTAACAACCGAAACTTCACCACATGTTTTGGTTATGACTGTTTCAGTAGTGACAATTTTAGATACTTTTGAGCCTAGCTCAAAGATGATAATCAGTACATGGTTACCTAGCAGTACACACATAAAAACTAAATTTTATGGAATAGCACCCAAAAAAGTTAATTGCAGAAAAAACGTGTTTGGTAGTGAGTTACACACAGATTTTCAGACTTTTGAACACATTTAACTCAAAATGATGGTACCTATCTACTATGAAAGAAAGGCTGTGAGAGGGAGGGACACAGGAATATTTCCTGATCAAAAATATAGAAGTGTGGTTAAAATCAGTCTCAGCCAATGGACTAAAACATACACTGTTTCGGTAGTGACATGAAAATTTTATTTATATTAAGCTTACTAATATTTTAAATATTATTGTGGGATTCAATAGATAATATAAGGATCTTAGTAAACAATTAAATTTGAATATTTAAATGCTTTTTAAATGTGTTTTTTGGTTGTGGGACAGCAGTTTGCACCAATTCTGTAGAATGGCCCATATAACAGATGTCCACTGACTTGTCAATG
The DNA here is from genome assembly GCF_019924925.1 of Ctenopharyngodon idella. Classification (NCBI taxonomy): domain Eukaryota; kingdom Metazoa; phylum Chordata; class Actinopteri; order Cypriniformes; family Xenocyprididae; genus Ctenopharyngodon; species Ctenopharyngodon idella. Next base: position 4,059,864 of record NC_067226.1, read on the forward strand.
TCCATAATTGTTGAGATCAAATGTGCTAGTGTCAACTCCATTATATCCATCATGGAGTCAGTTTTATGTCAGAAATTTTAGCAAGGTGAAAATCCCAACCCATTATGATTCAGTCTGGTGACAGAGGCTACATATGTCAGCCTTTTCTCATGGACCCGGCCATACCTTCCTCCTTGCCAAGCATCTCAGACAGTTTAATAGCGCTCTTGCTATACATAAATGCTGTGAATTGTGAATTTTTAAAAATTGTAAAGAAAACAGTAGGTTTATATAAAATGCTTTATTGCATATCAAAGATCAGCCTGTAATGAGAAAAAAAACAAACAAAAAAAAACAGATTTAGACTGTTTTAGACACAAAAAACAAATAATCATAATAAATATTAAGGTAAGTACGCCTAAGCCAACTTTCAACTTTTAAATAAAAAAACATTTTAAAATGAATTTTAATTACATTTTTCATTTTTAGTTTATACTTTAAAATAGCAGAAATTAACATAGAAAACAAATATTTATATTTAATTTTATCCATCATTTACCGACTAAACTAATAAAAATGTCTGACCACAGATTTTAGTGGGTCTAAAAGGCACACTTTTCCTTTATTCTGACAATCCACTATCAAAATATCACTTACATCCAACTTCCTGTCCAACAACTGTATTTCCTTCTCCACTTTGCGCATTTTTAAGGCTCTGTATGCCATTTCCTGCTTTCTGTTGGAGATCTCTACTTGGAGATACTTCATGTATAAGGTCTTAACATCTTCCACAGGTTCCTTTAAAAAAAGTGAGCATTAAAACATCTTCTTGCATTTTATAATCACCAAAATAGTACTGTTATGCCCTGCCACATACTCTTTATTAAATAATATATTAATAATAATTTGTAATTGTTATTTAGTAAGCATTTATTGTGTATTACATATTATATTAATTATTTAATATTATGCTAATTGATATTCCATTAAAAATTCAAATAAACAGAGCTGCAAACTTACAGAGTCCAGCTCATCATCTGATAATATAGGTGGCGGAAGGAGGTTCAATCCATGATCATTCACTGAAATGATGTGATATGAATGAGATATATTTACTGCAGTATTGATTTAAAGAGACAAGTAAAGAAAGTGGTGTACATACCTTTGACATAACTGCTGCAGCCAGCCTCATCTCCAGGATCAGAGCAGCAGCCGCCAATTATTCTCTCTATGATGGGACCTTCCACATCATTCTCAGGGGGCAGCTCCTCTTCATCTATGTACTCCTCTTTGGTTGGGAGTAGTCCCATCTTCTTCAGGGCAGCCTTTCTCTTGTTAGCTAAATTATGTGCATCCTTGAAGTTATTCAATTCAAAAACACTTCAAAACAAATTGTGAGTTTTTCATATAGACCAGGGGGTTTTCAAACTGGGCCCAGGCCACAAGGGGGTGCTAGGGGAAAATGTCACAGGAAAAAAGTGTAAAACATGTACAAGATAAAGGTTTGGTTACAATTTCAATCTGCTTTCTAAAGAGTGACCAAAGATCATAAGATTTATCTTTATTTACATATTTATATTGACAGCCATAATTTTTAAACCTAGAAATTTAATAAACAAATCCGTGTTGTACTGCGCATGCTTTCAAGAATAGTTTGTGTTTGTGTTGTATCTAGAGAGTTTCTCCTCATCTCTTGCAACTCACTTGGGGTTTTAAGACCTTATTATCTCTACAGCTGTGTGAGAAGATATTTATTATGCTATATTATATTAAAGTGCTACATATAACTTTTAAAAAGTGTTTCTCTTCATATTTATACCTTAACACTATAGGGTTTTACAGCTGACATAGATAGTGACTAAAAGAGATAGGTCTACGCTGTCTTTAAGAACTTAGAAACAAACAAAAATATCGAGATAATATTTGAAAACACTGTAAAAGCATGTTATTTAATTTCGCAAAAACGTATTTATTATAATACTGTGCGTATTACTTTTCACACACAGGGCATAAATGGGTCTTTATATATTAAAACATATAGGCTAGCTGCCTTTATATTTTAGGAAGGGAGTCCCTAACAAAGGGGATTATCATGGCCCTTGGGCTGGCATCGCAAAAACTGACAAACCCATGACCTACCACTTTGAACGATGTTCTTGTATTTCGTCTTCACTTGCTGCCACGTTCTTCTAGGTCCCAGAGGGTTAGATCTGTTTTTGAAATGTGGGCGTGACAAAGAGCAGAATTAGAGAGAAAGCAGCATAGACATTAGAGTCATACAGTAGTTGTCAACATAGCACAGGCGTCATGTATACTGAACTACTTAATTAGTGCTCTCCCAGACTAATTACATCTAAAATATACTTACGCGTTTAATTTGACAGATATTTTTCGCCACGCGTCCTGACGGACTTTTGCAGCCGCTATTGTATTCCCTTTAGTTTTTATTAAATGTTTAACTTCGTCATATCCTTCAATTAGAAGTTGCAATTCAGCAGGGCTGAAATATGCAGCACGCTGTTTAGCCATGATGATAGTTGGTTAGACGAACTTTTCAATCCTCGCACGAACGCTCAGTTCTCTTAATAAACAAAAGTCTTCTTGAAATTAAAATCCGAGATATTGTTGTTGGAAGAACCGAACAAAACTCAATTTCAGATATCGAGCTAGCTCAATCCGGGATATGTAAACTAATCCGGACTTTGTTAAACCACAGTCGAAGAACAGGACCCAGTGGATTGTTTCTTGTCTGAAAAAACACCAGACATTTATAAATGTTTGCCCTAATGTCCAAACCAATGCACAATAATAACGTTTAAAGTTATTTACGCCTTAAGAAAAAATGGTGGCTGAAACGGTAAGCTGATTAGCTGTTGTCTATGGTTGTGTCTAAAAAACACGTGAGTTGGCTATCTAGACACATAAGGACCGTGGCATTAACCCCCCAAAATGCTGTCTAAGTAGGCGGCTCACTAGGTTTCGAGACGCAGCCTAATCCTCACATTCGTTCTTCCTCTACAGCAGATGGCGCTACGCGCCCCGAATTAAAAGAAGACTGAATGATACTATACGTGAAGGAGAGACGAATTTCTTCTTTCCTGTCAGCTGTCTGTTTAGCTTAAGGAATGTGTTGTGGGATAATAAACAAAATTCAGTGAAAATTTTCACTTTCGTTCTTTACACTATACTGGACCAACAAATGAGATTATGGTTGAGGCGTGCTGAGATTTAAGGCCGTAAACTGGACACCGTGAAGGTTAGTTCATAAATTTTAGTGGCTAGCCTACGTTACCTGCTATCGTTAGCTGCTATAGTGTGTTTTGGATTTACAAATCAAGACGGGCATATTTTGAGCAAGGCACTGAAATATGGCCTGTTTTTATTAATAAATATAAATCATAAAGAAATGAGAGTGACTGAAGAAATTAAGAAATTAACTGGAATTTGAGGGATTCATTATATGATAAATTCATTGGAATTAAATGGATCATTCGTATAATAAATACATTTGAATTAGATAAATCAGTCATAAAATAAGCGATTTCTAAATAAACGGGTCAATAAAACACTATTTGAACGAACAGTCATAAATTGTCGTTAGATCAGGCATATAATAATTTAGAATGAGAACAATCCATCACATAATAAATTATTTGGAGTTTGATGAATCAGTCATATAATAAATTATTTGGAGTTTGATGAATCAGTCATATAATAAATTACTTGGAGTTTTGATGGATTAATCATATCTAATACCAATGAATTTATTAATCCATTAAATTCCAAATCATTTATTATAATATACAATAAATTAATTGGATTAATCATTTGATAAATTGATTGGAATTAGATTGATCAATCCAATAAAAAAATATTAATTAGAGCAAACAATCATATATTAAATGAAGTTAGATGGATCAAGCATATAATAAATTAGAACAATCAATAGTTTAATAAGTTCACTTTGGAATTAGATGAAACAGTCTTATAGTAAATGAACTGTTAAAGATCATATGCAGTTATTATATGTCCTTGATATTCTCTGACGTGTAGATGTTCATCAGTGCCGTTTGTGTCTTCTGCAGTGGTTTTGACTCTGGACAGGCTCATCATGTGTGCATCAGTGAAGTATGGTTCCCGGGGCCCTGCTCTTATTCCCCGCATGAAGACTAAACACCGGATATACTACATCACCCTCTTCTCCGTGGTCTTGCTGGGGTTGATCGCAACGGGGATGTTCCAGTTCTGGCCTCACTCCATTGAGTCCTCTGCAGAATGGAGTCTGGACCGCCGTAGTGTGCATGACGCTCCTTTGGTCAGGATACCTGTGAGCAGCCCTATTCCTGAGAGGGGTGACCTGAGCTGTCGGATGCACACTTGCTTTGATGTGTATCGTTGTGGATATAATCCCAAGAATAAAATCAAGGTGATTCACTGTCAGAAACTATTGTATTATTGATTGATGTTTATTAGGCTGGATGTCATTGCAGTCAAAATGCCTTGATCTATTAATTGTATGTGTCCACAGGTGTACATCTATCCTCTTCAGAGATTTGTGGATGAGGTAGGGGTGCCCATCAGCAGTACTGGCCTGTCTCGAGAATACAACGACCTTCTGAGTGCCATCTCAGACAGTGATTTTTACACTGATGATGTGACTAGAGCGTGCCTGTTCATACCCTCCATTGATGTGTTGAATCAGAACTCTCTGCGGATTCGTGAAACTGCTCAGGCACTGGCTATGCTGCCCAGGTATATATGTTTATTCTTCACTATCTGCAAATTACTATTGCCTACTTCTGCTGTACAGGGGCCTCAATGTTATTTTAAAGTCTGTGTAACTTTAAAAGACAGTTTGTCACACCACATAAAAATGTGTTATTAAAGGGTTAGTTCACCCAAAAATGAAAATTCTGTGATTAATTACTCACCCTCATGTCGTTCTACACCCTTCGTTCATCTTCAGAACACAAATTAAAATATTTTTGATAAAATCTGATGGCTCAGTGAGGCCTTCTTTGACAGTAAGTTAATTTACACGTTCAAAAACTGGGAAGGTAGTAAAGACATATTTAAAACAGTCCATGTGACTACAGTGGTTCAACCTTAATTTTATGAAGTGATGAGAATACTTTTTGTGCGCCAAAAAACCCCCAAAATAACAACTTTATTCAACAAATTCTTCTCTTCCGTATCAGTCTCTGATGCGTGTTCTCGAGATCCCCACAATGCATGCGTGTAGTGATGACGCAGGAGCTGGCATTCTGAAATGTGACCCAGAAACGCAGGGCTGTGTTTACAAACAGAGGAATACACACGCTCAGCATAAAACAATTCATAACTATGTCTGCAGATTTTGACACAAAGGATGAATTGCACTTTTTTTCACAACCTTACTTATTCGAATAAGAATGTACAGAGAACAAACTAAAAGAGATAGAAGAGGCTGCAACACAACCACAAGCACAAGTATCTGAAAGACCGAGAGCAATGGAGAGCTGGTGGTATAGATATCATCAGTGGCAAGCAATGCCTTCTGAACAGGAGAGCGTGTGCTGCATCGACTGTGATATTGTAATGCCACAGCTTGAAAGTTTGGATAATTCAGACAACGAGACAACACATGTATCTCACATCACCAGACACATGAGTCGTGGTGCTCTCATGAATACGCGCCAGAGACTGATACGGAAGAGAGGAAATTGTTGAATAAAGTTTTTTTTTTTTTTTTTTTTTTTTGGCGCACAGAAAGTATTCTCTTCGCTTCATAAAATTAAGGTTGAACCACTGTAGTCACATGGACTGTTTTAAATATGTCTTTACTACCTTTCTGGGCATTGAAAGTGTAAATTAACTTGCTGTCAATGGAGGCCTCACTGAGCCATTGGATTTCATCAAAAATATCTTAATTTGTGTTCCGCCAAGGTCTTACGGGTGTGGAATGACATGAGGGTGAATAATTAATGACAGAATTTAATTTTTGGGTGAACTAACCCTTTAACTACCCAGCCAAATTTGAATTATTAAAAAAAACGCCAAGTAAATGAAATATTCCCTGCTCTCAAACGCTGGGGGTGTGTCTGCTGTCGCCATTGAAACCACCCCCACTTGCGAGAAAGTTGCCGTCTTTCTCAACTTACTTGTCTAATGAGTCAAACATACTGATGCATATAAACGAAAGAATCACATTAGAGGGTTGCAAAATTTCGTAGAGTTACTGTGGACTACCTACTAATTATAACATAAGCACACAAGGCAACTTGCACTCATTGGTGGGCACGTACTACTGCCGACTGTGGCACCAGATGTCGGCGCCGCGAGACGGGAGGATGAAGGCCGGGACAGGAGATAGTCGGTCCGGCCCCATATCATCGGTTGTTGGTGGGATGGGAGGATGCGGGAGATAGTCAGTTCATCCCCATTCACCAGTAACAGTAACTCACGATTGAGCGGGCGAGCCACTCATGCAAATACGCTGTAGTTATTATAGTGTTAGGGACAGGACCATGCTCGTGTTAGCCCTGCCCAATATATCCTGAACACAGAATTGGTGAAAAACTGTTTAACGGTCTAACTCTACAATTCAGTACTACATAGTTAACAGTATTTATAATGTGTTACAGCAATACATTTGTAACATTTATAATGTGTTTAGAAACAATTCTCAGAATTGACTTTACATGGACTTTAAAGGATTCGTTCACTTCAGAATTCAAATTTCCTGATAATTTACTCACCCTCATGTCATCCAAGATGTTCGTGTCTTTCAGTCGAAAAGAAATTAAGGTTTTTGAGGAAAACATTCCATTTTCTCCATATAGTGGACCTCATTGGGGTTCAACGGGTTGAAGGTCCAAATTGCAGTTTCAGTGCAGCTTCAAAGGGCTCTACATGATCCCAGCCGAGGAATAAGGGTCTTATCTAGCGAAACGATCTGTCATTTTCTAAAAAAAAAATAAAAATGTATGTACTTTTTAACCACAAATGCTCTTCTTGCGCTATAATAATCACATTGGAAAGGTCACAAGCGGAAGTACCGACACAGTGTTTAGAAGTGTGGAGAAGGAGGACCGTTCAAAAGTTGTTGTATGTTGAATGACACATATTTATATGTCTTTGTGTTATTATTGTTTAAAATGATCCTTTCGTGTGTGTATCTTGGATGTTTACATTTTTTGAAACACTTGATCGGTCACGCGTGACCTTATCAACATGATTACGTAATGTGTGGCGCATCACAGAGCTAGTGCAAGATGAGCATTTGTGGATAAAAAGTATATACATTTTTATTTGTTTGTTTTTTTTTAGAAAATGATCGATCGTTTCGCTAGATAAGACCCTTATTAACTGACTGTTTCAAGCTATATATTCAGCATGTTTATGAAACTTTTTCAGGTGGGACAAAGGAATGAACCACCTGCTGTTTAACATGCTTCCCGGAGGACCCCCTGACTACAATACAGCTCTGGATGTGCCCAGAGACAGGTGAGAGTTAGGAGTAATTAACAGGCATGCAAAATTGTTAAACTTGACAGGAAGTCTGCATGTTCTGAAATCATATTAACTTTATGTAGACTACAATTCAAAAGTTTGGGATTCAAAGGATCCTGAAAAAAATGTATCATTGTTTCCACAAAAATATTAAGCAGCACAACTGTTTGTAACTGCTAATAAGTGTACATATAATAATGAGTGATAATAATAAATGTTTCTTGAGCACCATTATCATTCATATGCAGATTTGGCTGCTGATAATTCAGCTTTACCATCACATGAATAAGCTATATTTTAAAATATATTAAATAAGAAAACAGTTATTTAAAATGGTTAAAAAATAAATTAATAAATAAAATAATCAGAAAATTACTTGGTTATAAGTAATTACATATTTTTGGTTAAATAAATGTAGCCATGGTGAACAACTTCTTTCAAAAAAATTAAAATCTTACCGACCCCAAATTTTTGAACGGTAGTGTTGATGTCAGATAATCTCTATAATTCTTGATAGTTGATTATGTATTTTGCATATTGTGAGGACAGTATTCAAATCGTCATATGAATTTATCTTTTAACTTTTCAATTCACCAGATCACAAATACACACAACTATTTTGGATAACTGTTTCTCGTTATGGTGTAAACTAGAAAAGATTTGTTTTTTCACATTTTATTATTCACATTATTCTAATTTCATTTTGTCTCAGAAGCAAGTGGTGTTGAATGTGTAGCTAATATGAAAGGATTATTATTTCTTCGTTAAAATACGCCCTGAAAACACTAAACATGAACACTCCCAACAACGCCCAAATTTAAAGTAGTACTACTACTTTGTGTTTGATTTTATAATTGGCAGCCATTATTTTTCAAATTAATCCAAGTTAAGTTGCAGTCTTTGACATAAATTACAGAGGTCAAAAATTGTGGCTGAATACAATGGTTAATAGAGTTCTGATGTTATGTCTGCCAGTTGAGGGCAGTGTTGTCTCAATGTTTGACCTTGTGGAGCAGCAATGTCACCTGAGAAGCAATAAACGGTCCCATATCCTCTTTTTTTTTTTTTTATCTCCAGATAGTTGTTCATAGAAGTTTGCAACATGGCACTATTTTACCTTTGTAGGTTAGTAAGAGTGGATTGACACATGTATGTCCACGATGACATTGGACCTCAGCACTATCAGATTTATGCCATGTTTAAGCAATCCATGTTGGATTTGAGTTTCTTATTGGTGTTTTAGCACTCTTGATATTGAGATAAATTGGAATGCTTACAATATATAATTAAAATAGACATCTGTCCCAACAAATCTAAGATCAGTGTTACTGAACTGTTCTTTAAACCCAAACTGTCATCCTGGCTTTTTTACAATTAAATTTCCTAATATTTATTTGTATCAAGAGATCAAAGATGCAGTGGAAGTGATCATGAAAGAGAAGAACACTCTACCGCCTAGAGCAGGCAGACAAACATAATCTCCTGGTATTTACTGCAACATAGGCCATGTTTCTCTGCCTATTACTTGGCTGATCTTTTGCTTTGGGTGGAAAAGGTGAGTTTTATGTACTAGAAAGCCCTGAAATGATGAACACTTATCTGAAGCTGTAGGGAATTTCCTGGGCTCATCCAGCTGTGCTCCATTTGGCATACAGCCTCATCAGAACCAGCTGCCTGTATGTGCATATGTGTAGGGTGAGATAAAAAGACAGTGTATGTTGCGTGGCCATATTTGCAGCTCTCCCTATACTCACTCCGTTTCCTCAAACCGAGCTGTGTTTGAAGTTTTATTGACTCATCATATAACTTGGACGCGAAGGCAACTCTGTTAAATGCTTCAGAGTGGCATGTTCACACATTTGTCATGTAAAACCAGATTAAGGACGTGTTTTATCTTCAGCGCCTTTTGCAGATGCTCGCGGCGACAGAGTTGTCATCTTCATTGCGTTTGTTTCACAGAGCCCTGCTGGCTGGGGGAGGTTTCTCCACATGGACATACAGGCAGGGTTATGATGTCAGCATCCCCGTGTATAGCCCTTTATCTGCTGAGGTGGACCTTCCTGAGAGGCAACCAGGGTGAGATCCTGCTCATCGACATTGATTAACTGGTTTCGATTTAATGAGGGAAAATGGCATCAAATAATATGCATTTGCTCCAGGCCCCGGCGGTACTTCATTCTATCATCTCAGACGGCCATCCATCGGGAATACCGTGTGGAACTGGAGAGGCTGAAGGAGGAGAATGGGGAGGCCCTGCTGCTCCTAGACAAATGCAGTAACCTCTCTCAGGGTTTGGCCTCAGTCAGAAAGCGCTGCTATAAAGGACAGGTCTACGACTACCCACAGATCTTACAGGTTAGTGTCTCTGATTGTCCATTCATATTAAACAACATTCAATTCACACAGAATTTGACATAATAAATGTACTAGAGCAGTGGTTGTCAACTGGTTTGGCCATGAGACCCACATTTTCCCAGAGTAATTAAGCCGTGACCCAAATTTTTAGGAATTGGAACCCAGCAAATTTATTTCTCAGAAATGGTTAACACACAGACACACACTCATACTCACTTTACTTAACATGTACTTAAATTGTTAGAATGTCACTAACACTGATGAACAAACAATACAAGGTAAGGCTATTAAATAGCAAACTAGTTTTTTGTTATTACATTATTGTTAGTTAGTTGGTATGAGCCACAGTCATCAGAAACGTTGAAAATAAAGTGGTATTTCGTTAAAGTGGTATTTTGGGTTAATTATACACACACACACACAAAAATAATAATACAATAAATACATTTTACACAAAAATACAATAAGACAGGAATGCAATGTAAGCGGTAACCAGAATTCAGGAAACAGAATTTACGCCATTCATACAGTCTTATAAGGATACCAACTGGCATTAGGAAAGATGAAGCAGTACAGTGATGGAGATAAGTCTATGCAGATATATTATTCAGTGCCCTAATGGCCTAAGGAAAGAAACTATCTCTGAGCCTGCTAGTCCGGGCCTTAATGCTACGGTACCGTTTCTCTGATGGAAGCATTGAAAACATTATGTGGCTTGGATGGCTTGATGATTTTCCTCGCCTTCCTCAGGCAGCGATCAGTGAAAATGTCCTGAAGGGAAGGGAGTTTGGTCCCATGATGTATTCTGTCGATCGTATTACCCTCTGCAGGGCTTTACAATTGAGTATAGTGCAATTCCCAAACCAGGCTATAGAACATCCAGTTAGGACACTTTCAATAGCGCAGTTGCAAAAGGTCCTGAGGATGCGTGGGCTCATGCCGAACCTCTTCAATCGCCTGAGGAAGAAGAGGTGTCTTCTGTGTGTGCATTGTCCACGTTAAGTCCTCGGTGATGTGCGTGCCCAAGAACTTAAAAGAGCTGACCCTCTCCACTGTGTCGCCATTGATGGTAATGGGGCGTTTACTCATTTCTGTCTCCTGAAGTCTACTATCAGTTCCTTAGTCTTGGCAACATTGAGGGAGAGGTGGTTTTCCTGGCACCATTGTGTCAGGACTCGTACTGACACACCTTATTTGCACACACAATTGAAGAACGCGCGCTATGAGCACCGTTTTCTTAGGTGAGACTTTTTATTTAGTAACAAGTTATGAAAATAATGTTAGAATAATGACACTAACATATAGAATGACAACATATCTGACAAAATATACTGAATCAGACAATGTGTTTTTCTCAGGCATGTTTTAACTGCGTATGACAGAAGTCAACCACTTTTTATGCACGTCTTTCAAAATAAGTCTCCATCAGAAAAACATTCAGAAACGTTTTTTTTTTTGTTGTTATGGTGGTTGTTGTTTCTTTGACTACACTCAGCGACTCACTCAAAACGGTCTTGCGACCCACTTTTGGGTTGTGACCCACCAGCTGAGAAACACTGTACTAAAGTATATTTTAAATACCACCAATTACATTGCATACATTATCAACTACTGGACTAACATCTGATTTCAAATTTTATTATAAACAATTTATTAGTTAATTTTCCTGATGACTGAAACTCCATGAGTTTTGGCATAAATGATACTTCATCATTGCGTCGCTTGGCTGCTTCCTTATAAAGGTTTAGAAATTTGTCAAGTTTTTCATTAGGTGTGTGATGTTCTTTTTTAATGATGTTTTTACATTGCTGTATTGCTGCCAGCCAATCGCTGCATTGCTGATCATAGTTAGTGATCATAGCGAGTATCAATATATCTGCCCTTTCCAATGAACATAAGAATGCGCAGTAATCTCAGACAACTTAATTCAGATATTTTAATCAAATCCGCAAATTCGTTTGAAGAAACAAATTATCCAGCGATCAGTTATTACGATTAGAAGATCTGGCATCTGTCAAATCATCTCAGATGTTTTAAAACAACACCATGGAACATTTGTTCACGGTTCCCCCATGTGGTTGATAAGCGCAATTGTCTGTTAACAGTGTCGTAAATACTGACGCTGTATAAGCTTCCCTGTGGGCAGCGCAATACACGTGAATTTGTTGACTAAGCTCAAAAGTACAGGACAGTCAGGAAAATGCATATAAGACTTAGCCTTCCTGCTACTGGATTTGTATGTCTATGTATGCAACCCATTGCCTCTTTCAGCTCACACCACTTAGTGTAAGCCTGTTCGATATTGATTCGTGTTCGGGCTCGTGTCCGATCACTCTCTCTTTCTTTTATTTGTTTCCTCCGACACAAAACCCTCTTTGCTTTCTTTGCTGGCTCTGCCATGGCGTTGGTTTTGAGACTTGCATATTAGATTGTTTCGTCTTATAGTTAGCTGTTGGCTAACTCCATCAAGGCTACGAGTAAAAATGTGATGTATGCCGTTAAGCAGGTCACACTCTTCCGCTGGCAGGGGATGGGCGGGGCTGTGTGTATCGATAAGAACAAGAAACTTGTGGTTGTAGCCGCTAGGAGGCTGCTCAAGTAGCAGCGGCGGTAGAATTCGTCCGGTTAAGAGTAATTTGTCCGGTTAAGAGTTGTTCTACCTCTGAAATAATTTTAGAGACATTATTTTAAGGTCGAAAAACTACATGGTGTTGCTTTAAGGCGAGACACCCCAGGTGAATAAGGTAAAAAAATTAACTAATAGATATCACCATACTACCCCAGCTGATTGATTACATTAAAAATTACAAACATTTTTTGTATTACAAGTTTTCTAAAATGTTATGTTTAAATATGCAAATGAGGCATTATCTAATTAAATATGCACTAATTTGCATACATTTTTAGAACAAAAATCTGAATATTGGAGACGTCAGGTTCAAAATTCTTGTTTAATTAAAGGTTTTTACAGAGGATATTTTGGGTATCTCTTTTTATCACTCCATAAATCAGAAAATACTATCAACAGCCAGAAAAAAAAATATTTTCACCATTTTTTTAGGAATAAAATGTTGTATAAAATCAGGCAAATGTTATATCAACAAATCCCTCTGTAAAAACCTTCAGAATATAGATAGGAATAAAACTGTAAAGTCTGGTGTATATAAGTTCTGCTGAAGTGGAGATTTCTGACTCAGAGCAGGAGAAAAAACTCATTTTGAGAAAACGGCCTTTGAAGATATTTACTGAAATTTATAGACGCAAATAGATAAAGTGCTATAAAATATACATTTAAAAGTGTATTTTGGATGTTTTCCTTCCACCAGTCTGAAAAAACACTATGAAAAGCCAAAAAGTGCAAAATCTCAAAATTGACAGGTGCCTGAAAAAACAGTGTTTTTCCCCTTAAGCGTGGTATGAAAAACGGACCCCTGAACCAGCTAAACAAGGTCTTAAAATGCATACTAGGAACTTCCAGGCAGATATGTTGAGGCAAGTTGGAGATAAACTCTCCAGGACCGAGTTTGAACACCCCTGCTTTAAAGGGTCATAACATGAGAGATCAAATTTCCTTGATCTTTATCTTGTAATATAGGTCTTTGTGACATTAAAGCATCCTGCAAATTTCATGAAAATGTCCTCCTCATTATGACAATTCCTCTAGAGCAAGACTTATTGAAAAGTTATACATCATCGCACAATAAACCCTGCCCACTGTCACTCAGTCACTTAATGGCTGACAACTGTCTATATAGCTCGTTTGTGTCTCTGAACTTCAGAAGGACACCTACGTCAGGAACAAGTGGATGTTATATTTTTAATGGGGTCTCGGAGCATGTTGTAGAATTATGTTTTTTCAGAGCATTTGAATGGCTATTGTTTTGTAAGCGAGGCACAGTGTAATGGAGAGTTTCGCAAAGAAACATTTGTTGAAAGATGAAGCGGACAACTGTATTGGATTTGACAGCAGTTACATCACAAACCATAAGTAAACAATTTCATAATGCTTTGTCTGTAAATGATGGTTTTATATTACCTCAAGGAATATATTAAAATAACAACAAAAATCCATGTCATGACCTCTTTAAATCTTCAACCTTTCCAAAAGCAGTCTTTACCACCACAACACATTTCTCCATCGGTGTAAGCAATAGAAACAAACGCTGTTCCTGTCCACCAAGCTCATCTCCCGTCCAGCCCTGTCTAGACAGGAAGTATGCTTATCATCTGGGCTGGGTGCTGCAGCACATCTGGGAGACGTTCCATAGTGAGGAGGAGCAGAGGCCAAATCCCTGTGAGAGCCATCACCCCTCTTTTCAACACAAAGCCCCTCTAGGCTCTGATCCTAGCACCTTTCATTACATCCCCTTCGTTTGCACCACACACCTAGATCACACTACTGTCTATGTTACAGCATCACTGAAGAGGTCTTGCAGTGTATCGTTATTAGAGATAACAAATGTGTCTCCTGTGTGTTCTGTAGGAGTCGTCCTTCTGTGTGGTTTTGCGTGGGGCCCGGCTTGGACAGGCCACTCTCAGTGATGCGCTGCAGGCCGGATGTGTCCCTGTCATCATGGCTGATTCTTACATTCTGCCTTTCTCTGAAGTACTTGACTGGAAAAGGTAAACAGCGATCCCAGTTCTCTCAGACAGCGCGCGATCAGTTCTCCTCGAGCCTGAATGGTCAAATGCACACATACTGTAGTTGTCAAAATGTCCATCGTGCGGAGTATCTCACGTAAATACAGTCGGTTATGGCTTAAGTCGACGTAAACATTTGGGTGAAAACAGGATATGTGTCAGTATCCATGGATTCGGTCTTAAAGGGACTGTAGCCTATATTTGTCATTAATGTTAATAAAACAACAAAAGATGTTAAATAAATGTATAGTATAAATAATCTATTGTATTTGTTGTATTGTTTGTAATTTGTTTGTAAATTTCAACAACAATTAATATAACAAATATAACAGCAATTCTGTATATTGGTAATTATGCCCTTTGAAGGTTATTGGACACTGAAATTTTTGTTCTTTAGGTTTGTGACAAGCACATTAAAATTATTACTTTTTTCATTAGAGTAATAATAAAGAAGCTGTCCTACATTCATTAGTCTCACTATGTTGTGCTTGGAAAACTGCAACATCACCAAAAAAAAAAAAAAAAAAAAAAAGAGAGAGAGAGAGAAATTAATAAATGTATAGGCATCGGTATCGGTGAGTACCAGGAAAAAAGTATCGGTACTCGTACTCGGTCCTTAAAAAATGGTATTGGTGCATCCCTAATGGTCAGTTATCTGACTTACTGATCACCTTATGGATATCTAATGAAGAAAATCATACTGAAGACTTTATTATAGCTTCTGAAAGTCATGAGCTAGCACTGAATATGTAGTGCTTAACAGATCAGTAGTTCATGAACATTCAGATATGGAAATATGACAAGCACACACACACAGACACACACACACACAACAAACACGGCAAACAACTTAAACATGCTGATTAAATCCAAGATGATGGCATGTCTTTTGTTTGCTCTGTTTGTTGTGCTTGTATTTGTAGTATTTCCATATCTGAATTCATATCTGAACTAGTTCTGGTTTTGTGTTTTTAATATTTATACAAGGTAATATTGACTTAGTCACAAGAAAATCAAGTGTATGGAATAAATGTCATTTGTGTGTGTAATTGCAGGGCATCCGTTGTCATTCCAGAAGAAAAGTTGCCAGAGATGTACACTATTTTGAAGAGCATCCCTCACAGGCAGGTGGAGGAGATGCAGAGACAGGTAAGAATGTGATTACAGTATTGTAATCACGGTGAGAATGTGCATTCTTTATGATGTTCATTTTTTGAGCTGGATCTTGGGAAAATTAAAGCGAAGACACTTTCTTTTGTATAATTCGCTCTGTCCTTTACTGCGAATGTTTGAGCAGAAGTACAAAATACACTTGGAGCTATTTGTGAAAAATAGCTCAACAACCCTCAACCTTGTGTGACAATTACTAAACAGTACCAAATGCTGTCAGAACTGATGGCTGAGTTCAATAGCAGCTGAGTCATTCTCAGACTAAATGCAAGCAACCATCTCAGGTTTAATACAGGGTGAAGGCAAGGTTAAAGGAGTCATAACCTCTCTTCTTCTCCACTACATTCTTTCTTCCTTTCAATGGAGTGCTAGCTCCACTATGAAAATAACTGTTAGACAGGTGGGTTAATGCCAAAAACAATATTCCTGCAAGTGTGTGCTTTTGATTCTCTAAAGATGAAATTTCTCTCTCCATAGTAAATCACGATGAAAGCTAATTTTAAGTATTAGTGATATATCTTTATCCAAACAAATTGTTAACCGCACACTTTCTCTTTAATTTTTCCCTTCAGCTTTTTCAGCTGTACGCTTATATTAAAGTGGCTAAACCACATGGAATACATGTAGAGATCTTTTGGTTTCACTCTGTAATAATTATGGTCTATATGTTACCATGTAGAATACTATGTTAGCTTTAATTAATAATAATTGCATCCTGCTCCCATTGGTATAGGCTTCTTGAACAATCTCAAGTTTCTTCATCTCAATGTTGAATATTTTGTGTGAGGAGAATGTTGAAGTTTAGTTCCACAGGTTTCTGGGTGGTGTTAGGACTTGGTGCGCAGAAAACACATCTTGTGCTGGAATTATGACATGGCACGAAGCCAGTGAGATATCAGCCCACACTTGAACACATCTTGATCCACTCCTTTCTCACTAGCCTATACCACCTCCAGACAGCAGAGCGATTGTATGGCTGCCATTGTACAAAAGAACCAGTTCTTGATATATATACCTTACTTGGATTTAAAAAAAAATCTTGATCTTGATCTTGCCAGAAACAGCCCCCTTGAACTTTCAGGGTAGGACTGCATAAAATGCAGATGCCACAAATAATATGAGGCAGAAGTATTGTAGACAGTTGTAGTGCAGCTTCCTTGCGTTTTGACCAATAGAGGGAGCAGCCAACTACTATACTTCATGGTGTGATCTCCCAAGTCTTCCAGCCTCCAGGTTGTGTGCATGTTTACTCTGTGCTTATTACCTTTGCCTTAGTTTTCTCAGCACATAGGTTGATGTTATTTGTTATATTGAAGAAATGATGCACTAAACTACTCTGAGATTCTTTGCTGTTTTCTACCACTGCTGAATCTACAGCATGAAATTCATAGCGGGGCCAGTTTAGTCAGATTCCCATAACGAATGACTCTTGTGAACCAGTTTTTTTTTTTTTTTAGCGAATCAAAACCATGCACTGCAACCTGTGTAGTCCAACTGATTCTCCATAATGAATGAGTCCTATGAACTCTTATGAACCTGTTTCCAGAACTAATGAATTTTATTTCTTTTTAGTGAATCTCAACCTTCCAGTGCAATCAGTGAAGTTTAGCCTATTCCTAAACAAATGACTCATGAGATGAATTTATTTTTAAAACGTGTAAATGAACTTTTTGTGTTATGTTGGTCTTAAGGCTTGAGACATAAATCAGTGTAGTTACTGGCTGGTTGTCCATATGACATTGTGTAGTTAAAGATACTTTATGCCAATAGTATCAATAGTATTTTATAAAAATAAATAAATGAAATGTTACACATTTTTTGTTTGTGTAATATAATTTAATATAATTAAAGGGTTAGTTCACCCAAAGATGAAAATCATCCCATGATTTACTCACATTTTGAAGCCAAAAAAAAAAAAGCATCTGTCCATCATAAAAGTAATCCATACGGCTCCAGGGGGTTAATAAGTGCCTTCTGAAGCGAAGTGATGGGTTTTTGTAAGAAAAATATCCATATTTAAAACTTTATTAACTATCTTTCGGCAGACGGCTGTACGCATCGATTTGCGGCGGAAGAGCAACCCCTGACGCGACGCAGTGACAAACACGGAAGCGCAAAGGATAGAGCAAAACAAAACACTAGTCACGAATTATAAGTCTAAAATGAGAATTTTTAAAGAGAAATGTCGGAGGATTTCGTTATAAGAGCAGAGGAGCTTGAGTTTGTTGCACAGCCCTATTTGTTTGAACAAGAGGTGTCTTAAGCTTACGCTACTTCTACATCCACATCGCGTCAGGGGTTTACTTATTTGGCGCAAAGTCGACTTCCGCAGTATGTGTATGGTCGTCTGCCGGAAGCTAGTTATTTGAATTTATAAAGTTTTAAATATGGATATTTTTCTTACAAAAATGCATCACTTCGCTTCAAAAGGCCTTTATTAACCCCCTAGAGCTGTATGGATTAATTTTATGATGGATGGATTTTTTTGGGCTTCAAAATCTGGCCCCCAATTCACTACCATTTATAAAGCTTGGAAGAGCAAGGATATTTTTAAATATCTCCGATTGTGTTTGTCCGAAAGAAGATGGTCGTATACATCTAGGATGGCTTGAGGGTGAGTAAATCATGGGATGATTTTCATTTTTGGGTGAACTAACCCTTTAACTATATTAAATTATACTACACAAACAAAAAATGTGTAACATTTCATTTATTTATTTTTATAAAACATGGGATAATTTTCATTTTTGGGTGAACTGTTCCTTTTAAGGCCAATTTTTAGATTGTTTTTATGCCACCTTTGAAAGAAGTGAACAGTCAGTAAAAAGTTTGTAATTTTACTTATTGAAAATATCTCATCATTTGGCAATAGAATTGCATTAAAAATATTTCTTCCTTAAAAGTACTAAAGGAATCGTTTATGGAACCATTAGAGAACCGGAATCATTAATATGAATTGGAACCGGAATCGTTAAATTCTTTAAGATTCCCATCTGCAGTTATTATAAGCAACAATTATGCTCTATATAGAGCAGTGTACTGTAAAAGCGTAAAGAAAGGAATGTTTCTTGTATGTTCAAGAGTGTATTGTATGAACAACCTTAAGTGTGTCAGAAGAGCAGCCAATGTTTTCTCCTCTCACGAGACTCCGTCTCTTCCCTCCTCATAAAAATTCTTGCAAGCGTTCAAACGGGGCGGGTTCAGCACTTGGTGGGTGCGGTTTTCTCTCTGCCTTCTCCTGGTCGGAAAGGAAACTTTCATCACGAGCTGATTTATGGGCGGCTGCGCTCCCCTTGGGATCTGAAAGTCTTTTTGAATCCTCTTCCCCTCTCCATAAAAAGAAAAGCTGTTTTTGTGTAGTTGTATTTCTTTAAGGTTTAAGGGCCAGGCCTTTGGGGGCCGGTGGAAGGGGGAGTGACAGCGCTCTCCTAATGTGCTGAACTGAGTTCTGGGTTGAGAAAATGACAACAAACAAACCAACCAATGGAGTGATGTGACCCTCAAAATTAAATAAATAACCTTGCTGCAGTGATTTTAGTTACTCAAGTGAGAGTAACTGGAATGGTCAGAGGGTTCCCTGTTTTTAATACGTTGTGCAAACCTCTTTGTCATCAATTCTTTTTAAAAGCAAGACCATTAGAGCTCTCTGACGTTGTTCAGTAATTGGCCCAGGAAAGTGTAGGAAAGCCATTATTCTTTTTTTCAATACTCACCCTGGTCTCATTTGACTCTTTGTAGTTGGACCAAATCTGACACTGTTTGCGGTCAGGCCAGGTAATGAGGCTGCCCCAAGCATGCACTTGGTTGGCCCTGTTAAAGAGAACAAGGTCAAACAGGACCAGGAAGGGTGGAGCTGGGTCACTGCGGCATGGCGTCTCCTAGCAGGAGATAGCACTGTTTTATGGGTAATTAACTCTTATGTGCTCCTCGCCCCTCACTGCTGGAGCCTTGGGTTTGTTAATGGATCAGCGGCGGAGGGCAAAGAGTGTGTGTTCTTGTATTGACAGATTATTTATAGATTTTTATTTCTTTTTAAAGACCAGGGTTTAATTGTTAAAGCTTTTAGTCAGGTTGAATTTACACCAGCTGCCAGACTTTTGTAGTCACTGGTAAAAGTATAGGCTATTTTATTCTCTAATGGTATTATGGCAATTATTTCTTTATTTAATATGTACAGTACGGTTCAAAAGTTTGGGGTCGGTAATTTTTTTTATTTTTTTTTATAAAGGTTTTCAAGTTTTATGCTCACCAAAGATGCATTTATTTGATTAAAAATACCGTAAAACAGTAATATTGTGAAATATTATTACAATTTAAAATATCTTTTCTACATTCTGTTATGGCAAATCATCATTACTCCAGTCAGTGTCACACGATCCTTCAGAAATTATTCTAATATGTTGATTGGGTGCTGAAGAAACATTACTTATCATCATGATCAATGTTGAAAACAGTTGTGCTGCCCAATGATTTTGTGGAATCCCTGATAAATCAAAGATTATTTGATGACAAGAAAGTTTAAAAGATTTATTTCAAATAAATTTTTTGTCAATGTAAAATTCTTTACTGTCACTTTTGATCAATTTAATGCATTTTTTAAAATGAAATAAGTAATTTCTGACCCCAAACTTTTAAACAGTTATATCAAAAATATAATGTACAGAAAAAAATAAAGAAATTTGCGCAAGAGTACTATTGTTTTTCTGTATCATATTGGCATTATAGCAGCATTCAAGTAGCATGGCAAATGTGATTACATGTGATTGCACTGCAGCACATCCCTGTGCTGGTGTGGAGTAAAATGACCTGACCTCTGCTCTTAAACTTTAGCTGCAGTCTCAGTGCCACTTGAGTGGAAAAGTTAAAAGACTGATAGTCTAAAGGGCTCATAACCACCTGGAATGGTCCCTGCAGTCATGTCACCAGTGTTTTAATGGGCTGTTTTGCCTTTGAAAGTGTGTAGGGGTCATAAAGGCACGAGCAGGATGGTGGGAGTAAAGGGATGTGAGAGGCCTTATCTTTTGCCTTTGGTTTGTATCTTTCACATGGTCTTTGTGTTCGTATATATTTCTGTTTATCAGTTTGTCTGTGCTTTGCTGCTCTTCTTACAAATATTTTAATCCCATGCATTTATTGTTTCCTAGGCCCGCTGGTTCTGGGAAGCCTACTTCAGCTCCATGAAGGCTATCGGCATGACGACACTCCAGATCATTAACGATCGCATCTACCCCTATGCAGCTCGTACCTACGAAGAGTGGAACAATCCTCCTGTAATTGTAAGTGACCTTTTTGGCCTTTTTTTAAATACATATTCACAATGGTTTTTTGGAGAATAATCCAAATTCTATCAAATTGAATTTGGGTGAAGTCTGTTCTAAGTAATTCAGAGTGATTTATTTTATTTATTTGTTTATTTTTATTTTGCATTCTATAATAATTAATAACAAGTCTTCATTGGTGATTTGTTTTGCCCTTTGAATAATACAATTCAACCTACTCTTAACGACAACAAAAGATTTGTTGCAGTACTGTTTTGATGTAAAGTAGTTAATTGAGATGCATTGTTTCATTTTAATATCTTGTCCTGCATGTTTTCATGACACAAATTCAGACTTGGTGTAAATAGGCCTTTACCCAAAGCAAAGTGTTAAATCAGTATCAAATATGGTCAACTTTTATCCAGCTCTTGTTCTTTTATAGGCACTTATCCTTGTGGTGTGTAAGAATATTCAGTGTGTTTGCAGAAAACTGTTCATGTTCTTTTCTAAACTGAATTTAAAGCCTAAATTGTATGTTAGATAAAGATAGTGTATGGATAAGAGAGTGTGTTTGTGCCCTTAAAAAAAAAAGGGAGTGGACCTGTACTTTTCAGCTGTGTGTCATTTCACATGGTGTCACTCTTGTAGTGGCAGCAGACAGCTTTGTAAAGACAACATTGGTGTGAGCTTCAGAGTACTGCAGCATCACATGAAGGGCACTTTTCTGTCTGTCTGTCAGTCTGTCCTCGATTGAGCACTATTCCCAGGTCGTAACTTGCCGTGTGCCGAAAACGGACTAATCAAGCTGACTAATAAGACTGACTAATTTCTCTGATTTTGTACACAGTCAAAACCTAGACCAGAAATGAGAGAAGCATGAAGTTCATTAGGGGTTTAGTTCAATGTCGTCTTTGTTGTTCTTCACTAGTTCTCACCAGTTCTCATCGTCTCGCTACCATTCAGATCAGATGGAGGGATCCAGACCCCCAGGAGGCTAATAGTCCTGTCTCTGTATTTTGACCACTAGCATTACGGGAAATATTAAATACTTTCTGTATGTTCAGTAAAAACATGCTGAGCAGAATCGGAGCAGTACATAAATCGAGCGCATTTCTTGTTCTGCTTCCCTATATCCACCGGGACATAATTGAAAGCACATTTCTCCAGCTCTGCCTTAGGAGACGTCATCAGGACAGGCAGCTTTTTGTGCTTGACTTCTGAAGGAACTCACATTCAGCCTCTGCTAACCAAAGAATGCTTTATGTTCCATCATACATTTATTATCTGTGAAGAATTCTTAACATCAATCGTTTTCGGGATGCCAGGTTTTCAGCATTTTGCTGAAATAACTGGAAAGGTTAATAGTGCTGAAAAAATAAGCTCCTACTTCAAATGTGTGATTTGTAAATGTGCATCTTATCATGTGCCCCAAAGATGTATACATTTCTCATCTTATTTTTTCCTTGCATTGGAAAGAGTGCAGGCATTGTTCATCTCTTTGAGGGACGAAAACTAAAGCAACGTGACCGCTGCCTGTTCTTGACAGTTCAAATCTGCAGGAAGCCGCTGCCACTTAGAATGCAGCTCTTATTTTAGCCAAGTCTCTGTGATGTTAGCAATCGCTGCCCATCAGCTTCAATGAGAATCTGGAGGTAAATGTTCTGCGCACTGAGCCTTTGCAATTGAACAGGCGTCCATGCTTTCATCTGGGTTCCATTTTCGACTAATCCCAAAGCTGTACTAGTATGATCCCAGCTGCAAGACTCTCCAATCCCCTTTGGCCCACATGAAACGGCCTGCAATCCCTCACCGTCACTCGAGCCGCCTGTAACCTCCTCTTCACGTATGACAAAGAATACTGTTGCCCAATAACAATCTCTTCATGAGTAATTATACCTAACCCACACACTTTCGTATCCGAGATGATAATAACAGCCTTGTCTTTAGGTGGTGAAATTCCTCTTCGTACCATGTATTTCAAAGTATAAATGAAGAGATTCAAGTGGGACTTTTGGCATGGAATTTCAGATCTTGGAGAGTCTGGTTGGCTTTGGTTTGAGCAAATCTGCGTTTACAGAAACAAGCTAAAAGTTGAGAACCCGGTCATTTACGGCTTGTTCCAAATAGCAGGTGAACACTGACTAACCGCAAGCAAATATTCTGGCATTGACTGTCGGAATAAAAAAATTGTCTTGTTTTCCTGCTTATTTACTTTAACAAATCCCAAAGACTCGGCATACGCCGAACCGCACTGGAGCCTGCCCAATTAGATCAGAGCGTTCTGACTGAGCTTGTACGCACCACACCCCAGTGTTCTTCTTTATTCTTCTTACCACTTATATGTCACAGTGGTACTTTAATTATTTCCCCCTCTGCTTTTGGTGTCCATGTCAGGCACCTCAAAGAAATTTCCATTGGCATATAAAGTTTGTTTTTTATTAGCAGGATGGTTGACTGATGTTGTATGAAGGACGGCTGTGTCCATGGTGACAGACCGTGGCGGACGCTGCGAGGGAGCTGGTTAACCACGACTCTCTATTTGCGGGCACCTTCAGCAGCTGCTGTATTGGAGAGTGAAATGGACCCACAGCCTTGCTGTAGGCTATCAGTGCCATAGAATCTCTTCTTGCGGGTCGCATTTTGTGGGGCCTTTGAGTTTTTTTTAATCAAATTCACGCCTTGATTAAAGGAAGTGTTATTAGTACTGTTATGAGGAAAATTTAAGTGCAATTTTAAATGAAGGCCTCACACCAATAGTGAGAATTTTACATAGACAAATTTAAAGATTGTGTGTTTTTTCTTTCTTTCTTTCTTTCTTTTGGTAGAAATAAAAACGTAATTGGATTTGGCTAAAAACTTTAGGGTAAGATGCAAATAATCTTTCTCTGTAAAAAAACTTCAAACCAAGTCCAATCTCCCAATCTTAAAATGAAGCAGTCTTTTTTTTTTTTTTTTTTTTTTTTTCTCTTTTTACTGGAGTTGCACCAAGCTTTTCGTTATTTGTCACTTTGTTTTGTGTCTCTTCTCCACTGACAAAGTAGAAGAGACCATGAAACGGCAAAGAACGTCTGTGTACTCAGTCTGCGTTCAGTCCTTATCCTTCAGGCCAATAAACAGCAGTCTTCATGACCGCATCAGAGGCCCTTTAAGCACTCGCAATATTTACTTTACAGCGTCACTTGATCTGGGCTCCAGTCCGTGCATCTTTGGGAGTTTACAGGCTGTTTTAAAGTGGGCCAGGAAGATGAGCCAAGCCCCACACTGGCAGGAGACAGCCACTGACGCCGATAGCGTCCCAGCACCCCTGCTTCACCCCTGTCCTGCCAGGACTCATCTGCACCCCTGCTGCACCAGAGTTCACTGCAGTACAGTCATAAAATTCCACTCTCGACAAAACGGCTCAGGATAAATGGCAACAAAAGAGATCCAAATTAGAATCGGAATTGTGCTCATTAATATGTGTATCACTTTACATTAGAACTTGAGCTTGCTATGGTGGTGGTCTAATGGATTAACAGCCACAGTAAACAAGATTTATACATACTTAAACTGTTGTAGAAGCATACGGAACAAAGCAGGAATTGATATAAAATACAAATATGAGACAAAATACAGTTAGCACATTACAAGAGCAAGCTTAGATCTTATATCTAACTGTTTTACAGCTCATGGCTTGAGTATGTCCATAAATAATTCTGAATATTATGAATTGATGAGAGATTTTTGGGTCTGAAAAATGTCTGTAATAGAGATCTCTCTTTTGGAGCTGTGTAGATTCAGCTCATAAGTAACGGACAGACAACTAATGTTGATGGTCTCTTGATAAGATAAAACGTACTGAGTTGGTGTTGACTACACCTAACGGTAATGACAATTGCTGTTCTATAAATGCTTTACACTGGTATTAAGTTCTTAGTTTCTGTACTTATTTTGTAGGAAGGGAAATATTAAGAGCGTTGATGTTTTGACCAAGCTTCAGAGGATACCATATGTTTGCATTTTATTTCAAGAAGAACACCAGGAAGTTTAACATTCTAATCAAATTCAGATACATAACAGTTAACAGGAAAAGGATGGACTGATGCCATGGAATGACAAAGAGCCTGAGGCAAGGAAGTATTTAATTTAGCTCTTAGTATCTGACCAAAGTGTATTAGATCTTCACATTGTCATCTTCTGTTCTCCGCCAGATTTCACTCAGGTCAGCTAAGGAAAACATTCTCTCTTAATCCGTCCACTTTTTTTGAAATTTAGACTATCACAAGGAATGTTGCACCTATGCACACAAAGCCTTTAGCGATAGGAGTTTTACTGGACTGTCATGATAGAGGTGCTTTATTGGGTATCTCCAATAAAGTCCAGCTGATAGCAGTTTTCTAGGTTATAGAGTAAAATTCTGGCTCATAATACTTATAGTACTTTTATTTTTGCCGAAGTCTGAAGGAAAAGGTTTAGGCGAATGCTTTGGCGCAGTGAAAGGTCATGGCATGCTGCTCCAGCTGTTTGTTAACTCTGCTCTAAACTTTGTTAGTTGTGCGCTCGACATTCCATGCCACTTTTAATCACCTACCCACCACTGCTGGTTATTAGCATTCTCAGTAATCTTTAAATTTTATAGCCCATGCGTGTTTCCAAATAAAGCCATGTTTTGGCTGAGGCTGCTGATTATCTTAAGGCACTTCAAGTCATTAAAAAAAAGTCATGAAAATTGCTTGCATTTATTGTAAAGATAAGGAAATGGGTACATTGAATTGAGTTTCCCACTGATTTATTTAAATTGGTTGTGTTTTTTTCCCAACAGAAATGGTCAAGTGTGAACAGCCCACTTTTCCTTCCTCTCATACCGCCACGCTCACCTGGGTTCACGGCTGTGGTGTTGACATATGATCGAATCGAAAGCCTCTTTAGGGTCATCACTGAGATCTCCAAAGTGCCAAGCTTGGCCAAACTACTGGTGGTGTGGAACAACCAGAACAAGAGCCCCCCTGAAGGTTAGTGTCACGTTGTTTGATTAAACATTACAATGTAATGTTTAATCATTGAAAATAGAGGCAATTTCAATTTCTGCTTTTAAAATATTATTAGGGAGCTTTTTAGTTACTATTTGCAAATGTCTGTATGTTTGTATGTCCTCCAGGAGATTGTTGTTCTCTTGCCAGGTTGTTGTAAAAAATAATTTGTTCTTAAGCGACTTGCCTGGTTATATATAAGGTTAATAATAAAACAATGTGATAGCCCATGTTGGCAGATATTGGATATTTAATTGCTCATGTGCCCTATTTTTACTTATAAAAGGGATAGTTCCGACCCTTGATTCTGATTGGTTGAGCCGCGTTTGAAGCCGTTGTAAAATTTCCGAAAACATACAGCTGACCACATTACGTAAGTATCGCTGCGCCACTGAGTGTGTATGTTGCTGCGTCTGTCGTAGCAACCACTCTTAGCAACGTAAACATATGTTTGTTCTCTACTGATTTTGTTAATTGAAGCTTAATGCATTATGTAAAAGAGTATTGTGAGAGAGATATTGAGTGTATTGCCTGCATATTTACCATTTTCCTTCAGGTCAGTCCTATGTAAATAATAAAAAAATAAGTTTGAATGTCCGCTGTGATCTTGTCCTTTTAACATTTAATGGGTTTTCCCGTGCCCTGCTGACAATGACAGCGCTAGTCTAAGCATTTGTCATTTGCATCTTGTTCCGTGTTCACAACAGGTTTCAATATAAAAGTCTTTTCGTCTGAGTGACTCACTCATAAAGACAATCTTTGCTAACATCTAATGGCATAATTAATGTAACTTCTTTTGCTGTTCATGGTCAGGGACTATTTTTTTCCAGAGGAAGGAAGGTTTTTAATGATTTTATTTCATGAAAGTTGCATTGATACATATTTTTTGGCTTTAATATTTGTATTGTGTGGTAACCATTTTATAAAAGCAATAAGCCCGGTGAAGCTGTGGTTTACAGTGAATTTATAACAGCTAAGGGGGTTTTAGGCAATCCACTCCACGTTGTGCCTAACAACGCCCCTTAGCTGTTATAAATTCACTGTAAACCATGGCTTCTTTGGGCTTATTGCTTTATTTTAGATTACTTTTGCCATTATGTAACACTCAGTTAAGTTAATCTTTAAAATGCTGATAACTTAAAGGGGACCTAATATGCAAAATTCACTTTTACATGGTGTTTGAACATAAATGTGTGTCGGCAGTGTGTGAACACAACCACCTTATAATGATAATAATCCACCCACTCTTTTTTTTTTTTTTTTTTAATCGCCATAAAACCTCAACAGTCATAGATCAAGCCGTTTTCATTTTCTGAGCAATGTGACGTCACATTGCGCAGGCCCCTCCCACGATTGCTGACAGACTCTGCCTTATTATCATAGTTTCTGCCCTGAGCAAGTTGTACATTGAGTCTGGTTCATACATATATAACACCACTATTTTTGTTGACAGTCATTTTGCTTCTCCTGATTTCTTATTGCCGTAGTTATCCAAAGCAGAGATGTAAAGGCTCTGCCCTGTTCTGGAAACAGTTCCTTTGCATTTAAAGTGAGACAAAAAAAGGAGCGCGTTTCTTTTCTCCCACCCAAAAATTGGCATTTTCAACATGGTGTAATAATCGATCTGTAGGGTATTTTGAGCTGAAACTTTACAGACACATTCTGGGAACACCTGAGACTTATATTTCCTATTGTAAAAAAGGGCATAATAGGTCCCCTTTAACGTTGTTAAATGCAATCTTTAGTAAATATAAAAATTAATATCCCCCTTTCACACTCTATTAAAATGTTGTGATGCCTAAACTTTTAGCATTTAAAATGATTGTTTTTAGTTTGTAGTATTGATATTTCTTTTAGACAATATAGAACTTAGAAATAGTATTTAATTTTAATATGGCTTATTGGCCATAGCATAAAGACAATTACTGACATAAAAAAAAAATTATTGATATCTACCAGAACGTCAACATCAGTGCCATACTCTGTCAGGCTCTGTCATTAAATAAGTGTAGTTATATTAAGTAAGTATTTTATTTATTTTAGTAAATAATTTTATTTGAAAAGAGATAACTAAATCTACACTGCTGTACTGACAGCTTTAGTTATTAAAGAATGAAAATGTGACACCAGTATGAAATGCTGTTGTGCGGCTCTCGCAAAAGACATGAAACCCCTGATAAGGAACAGATGAATGATAAGCTAGTGAATTGCCAAATCGTGTTCCTCTTGAGGATGGAGAATTGAAAGCATGATGTGCCTTGGTCTGGGGCCAGACCTCTCTGGTTTATCTTCAGATATGGAGTGGAAACCCAAGCGTTTGGTACATCCACTGGCATATAGCTGCACGTGAGGAGACAGCAGAAATTTGGCTTTTCTCATTGACTGTCTGTGAGCTGTTGATGTCTAAGTGTCCTATTACTCCAGACTAAACGAATTAAGTGTGTTTTAATTCATTTTGATATATGGCCTGTTTTCACCAGACGTCCACCCTTAAACTTTATTGTCAAACTGAAAGAATTGTTCCAATAACAGCCTTCCTTTCCTACAGCTGTGGTCAAATTTATGGCCCATTAGACATGTCAAAATAAGCTGATATTAGCAGTTATTTATTGTGGCTCTGATTCTAATGATACTGCTTAACAAGGCGATTAGGTATGCGTCTGTTTATGAAGTCCCTGGGAAAAAAAGAGGAATGGGGAATTAAATATATCCTCTCCATAGATTTGAGTAATGCCATTATGAAGGGAAATACTTTGAAGTAGACTAATGGTTCTCTGTTGCCTTTGATTAGAGGCGTCGGTGAAGCCAGGTTCAATCTTTGTGACCCATTAGAATTAATAAGGTCTGTTCACGGGTCAACCTGGGGCTCAGGACCTGATGAGGATGGATTTCCTCCACACCCTTTTCAATCGTTGATGATGTTTGTTTATTTCGAGCAGCCTTAGTTGCCCAATTCTTGACTCTTTGTGATTTTAATGAGGTGCTGGAGAACTCTGACAATAGGATTGTGTTTAAGGGAGTTTTTCAATTGGCTTAATACACTTGGAGGGGAGGAGAACTTTTATATGGTGTTGTCACAGGGGATATAATTTGCTAAAGCTCTTTTTAAATGTTCATACATAAAGTACAGCCCAAGTAAAATTTCAGTACTGGGCAAGGAAGTGATTACTGGCCATTTAAAAAAAAAGCTTTCGCACAAGTTGTTTGGTGCAGTCAAGATTGCTGCTAGTTCTTATGGTGCAGATTTATGATGTGTGAACATCTAAGTTTGTGCATTGTGCCGTTCTGGATTGCGCCGGTCAGGTTTAGTTGTTAAAATGTTACTTGTCTTTGTAGACCATCTTGTCTGTGTTTGTTTTTGTCTTCGTTGAAAACACTGTGCCAGGCTTGGATGTGGTGACAGTATCATTTTACTTGCATGTGAAGATCTGGCTCTTCTTTCAGCCTTCGTCTGGGGCCAGGGAGGTTTTCCGGCAGTTAGGAAATACTTTTTTCTTTTCTTTTTTTCCCCCCTTCATAGTTTGTTGTGTGATCTTGTGGAAGTACACTGTAGGCTGAAATGCTTCATCTTAACGGAGATGAGCTCATTCCAGATCTCCGGAGATTTCCAGGGTCTATACCCTGGCTTTGGGGTAGCAGTATAATTGCAGACTCTCCTAGTCTTGGGGTCTCTGTGTTTGAGTTCCAGTAGACTTTCTCATCAGTTTTATTAGGTGACACTGTGTGCCATCTGTCTTCTGCGTGCTCTGAACTCCTCCCAAGCCCTTACACAACTGAAAATAAAGAGCGTTGTCTCTTCTGCCCTGAGAAGAATGTAAGTGCGGTCAGATTCATATGTGCTTTTACTCAGTGATGTGTTTAGATTTATCCACCCACATTCTCTTTTCCACAGTTGCTGCCATCTCTCATAGTTTTTCATTTTCTCTGAAAACGAACAGTGTATTATTATTAGCTCACTGTTTTCTTTGTCTTCTTCCCTCTGTAACAGAGTCGCTGTGGCCCAAAGTCGCAGTACCTCTTAAAGTGGTTCGCACCAAAGAAAACAAGCTCAGCAATCGCTTCTTCCCGTTCGATGAGATCGAGACAGAAGCTGTTCTGGCCATTGATGATGACATCATCATGTTGACCTCAGATGAGCTGCAGTTTGGATATGAGGTAGTGAAAGCATTGAATCCCTGTTTGCATACTTCTACTTGCTATGAAAAATGTACTACACTGGTTTAGTTAGGTTTAGTAATATTGGGTCTTGAAGCTGCATCAAGTAGCAAACCAGTCCTGTCCTCTAACAGCACATGCACTACCATTTAAAAGTTTGGAGCTAGTAAGATGATTATTATTATTATTATTATTATTATTATTATTATCTTTTTTTTTTTTTTTTTTAAAGAAATTAATGCAAGGATGCATTAAATTAATTAAAAGGGACAGTAAAGACATTTTAATGGTACAAAAAAATGTCCATTTAAATTAAATGCTGCTCTTTTCATCAAAGAATCGTAAAAAAAAAAAAAAGTATCACGGTTTCCACAAAAATTGCATTCAGGGAGAAATAAATACATTTCATCGTACATGGTTAGTTTGTTTGGAGCATTTGATGTTTGCTTTGGAACTTGGTGCATTTCCCCCTTCGTTCATTTTGTGTAGGAACAAAGCAAACAAACTACAGGTCTGAAAATGCCCTGAAATTGGGAAGACTGAAAGAAATGTTAGCACTCTTAGTTATGTGTTAAAAAAAGCCATTCCTTCTAGCCTTATCATGCTTTTTACTGTGTAATATAGCCTCCATGTGACTTAAAAGGTTGGTACACCCAAAAATGAAAATTATGTCATGATTTAAAAAAAAAAAAGCATGCATCCATAATAAAAGTAATCCAAAGTAATCCAGCTCCAGGGGGGTTAAGGCCTTTTAAAGCGTAGCAATGTGTTTTTGTAAGAAAAATATCCATATTTAAAACTTTATAAATTCAAATAACAAGCTTGCCCATACTGCGCAAGTCAACTTGCGCCAAATGAGTAACCCCCTGACGCGACGTATGACGTTTGGATGTAGGAGTATCGTAAGCTTAGACACTTCTCACGGTTCAAACAAATAGGGCTGTGCAACAAACTCAAGCTCCTCTTCTGTTGTATGAAAATCCTCTGACATTTCTCTTTAAAAAAATTCTCGTTTTAGACTTCTAATTCGTGGTGTTTTGTTTTGCTCTATCCTCTGCACTTCCATGTTCATCATTGCGTCATGAGTTGGGTCAGAAGTTTTTCTTCTGCCACAAATCTATGCGTACGGCCGTCTGCCGAAAGCTAGTTATTATAGTTAATAAAGTTTTAAATATGGATATTTTTCTTACAAAAACACATCGCTTCTCTTCAGAAGGCCTTTATTAACCCCCTGGAGCCGTACGGATTACTTTTATTATGGATGGATGCATTTGTTTTTTTTTTTGTTTTTGTTTTTTTGCTTCAAAATGTGGCCCCCCATTCACAACCATTATAAAGCTCGGAGGAGCAAGGATATTTTTAAATATATCTCCGATTGTGTTCGTCTGAAAGAAGATAGTCATATACACCTAGGATGGCTTGGGGGTGAATAAATCATGGGATCATTTTCATTTTTGGGTGTACTAACCCTTTAAAGATTATCACACTGGTTGAGCACCTTTGATCTTGATAGTTAAGTGGATTCTATTGAAATAGTTGCCTTTCAACCAAATTCACAGAATCTGGAGTAACTATGGGTTAATTGTTGTACCCACATGCACAATGATGACAGAGCAGAACTGTGATCCCAGAACCTCTTTGGGTCACTCCTACTTAAAATTGAGCTTGCATGCATCGCAGGATTTTTGAACTATCCTCTATTGCCTAAATCTGTGCTCGGCATCTCAAAGCATTCCTTACAGTTGAAGTCTCTATTTTTATAATTTAGCTTTTTATATGTGAAGGATGACAGGACAAGCAATGCTGTACAGGCTTGCCTTCAACTCACCTGCAGGCATTTATACACTATTGAGCGAATGAAGTGTAATTTATGGATAATTGTATGAAATGGAAGACAGCTTTAGACATGGCTGCCTGGCTAAAACACTAGCTGCTTATGCCACTCGAGAATGACATTCAAGAATTTCTACATCATATTCTGTAGGCCTGCCTGTCATTTTTGGGATTAACGAACAATTAGACTTAATTGATTTAACTCTTGATATCCATGGTTTAGCATCCTTTGAAGCCAGTATTATCTAAAATGACTCTAATTGTTGAACAGTTTACTGATCCTTTATGGTCTTAGCATTTGTGAAGGTTTATATTATGTCTCAGATGTTCTGTGTGTCTGTGTAGGTATGGCGTGAGTTCCCAGACAGGCTGGTTGGATATCCCGGACGGCTTCACTTATGGGACCACGAGATGGGCAAGTGGAAGTATGAATCTGAGTGGACCAATGAAGTGTCAATGGTCTTGACTGGAGCTGCATTCTACCATAAGGTACAGCACTAATCCGTTATAGACTCCGTCACCTCCATCCAGGGTTGTGCTCTGCCAAAATCATTCTCTTAATGTCTCTGTCCTCCCCCTGTGGTGTTCTTCAGAGATCAAGAGAGGTTATCTCATTTGTAATTCAAAACCCCCTCAGTGATGTTCAGCTTTCTCTTCCAAAAATCATTAGTACATCTCTACTGAGATTTTTTTGTTGCTTGTTTTGTCAAAAAAAAGTTTATTTTTCCTTTCCAGTACTTCAACTATCTCTACACGTATAAAATGCCTGGAGACATCAAGAACTGGGTGGATGCTCATATGAACTGTGAGGATATTGCCATGAATTTCCTTGTGGCCAACATCACTGGCAAAGCCCCAATAAAGGTAACATAATCTCAGAGTACGATATTGTTGACTGTGTTAGTGCCTGTTTGTTTTGGTTCTACAACTACTTAACATTTTTGTTAAAACTGATGTTTTTTTTCAGGATTCCTTGATGAATGGAAAGTTCAGCAGCATTTATTTGAAATAGAGCTCTTTTGTTGTAACATTATAAGTGTAATAATTACTGTCAATTTTGATCAATTTAATGCTTCTCTGCTGAAAAAATGTATTAATTTCTGTCCAAAAAAATACTGACACCAAACATTAGCACAACATTAATATAGCAGATTATAAAGGCTTTCATTTAAAGAGTCAAGACAAATTGACAGATAGGTCATTAAATCATGTTTTGGCTGTAAAAAGGTATGATCACTTAAAAATGAATGTGGGAATTACCTAAAAGAATGCGGACGTTCTGACAGCGTGCTCTGTCTCTGATCAGCCTTCGCCCTTCTCCCCCAGCCTCTACAGTCTGTAGTCTACAGTGACTCTGTCCAGGTGCTGGTCGGTCTTATAAAGCCCTGGCCTTAACCTCTGTTATCTGGGTGTCACTGTCTGCCTCTCTCCTGCTCGCTCTGTTTTCCTAAGCTCACTGGGGCACATTCATTCTGCAGTCAGTTACGCCGTGAACCTACTCCCCTCTCTCCTCCACATCCCCACATCACCCACACCTCCTAGTGCCCCAACCCCAGGATCCCACTGTGGAGAGTGTCAGTCAAGTGTGTGTGTGTTGTTGGAGGAGGAATGGGGCAGAGGGGTCGTACATCATTCGTCTAATGAGCACGGCAGATACGGTCGTTTAGCTAGGCCACGGGCACGGACGGCTCTCTCATTACATCTGACTTATATGTCCTGTCATCAAGTCATCTCCTCCCACCCAGCTCCCAAACACACACACACGCTCTTCACAGAGGCCCATCATTGCAGCCCCGGCTCATTATTACACAACCTTATCGATGTTGTGTCAGATTTTGTTGTTTTTAATATGAGGAGTGTGTCATGATTTCTTGGCATGAAATTGGGAGCTACAGACAACATGTAGGTCAGATATTTTGGTTTTTGTGACCACTTTGAGGTAAGAACAGATAAAAAAAGGAAAGTCTCTGCTTTCTTACAATATAAAAGTCATAACTTGTTCCTCCAAGTATTCCAAACAATTTTCAGGCATTTTTTTGACAGTTAGATTTATTTAAACATACACTGCCAGGCCAAAAAAAGTCGCTGTTTGGATTTAAATGGGCAAATGCTTAAGTCTATGATTGGATCATTATTGCAGTGATTATTATGTTTCTAGCATGTTATATGTTTGGCAACAGTTCTTCTAACCCTAGCTGATACAGTGTGTAGCTTTTCATTTCTTAAACAACCATGTAGGAAGACAAAATGTGATGTTCCACCAAGAGGTGCATCAATTTTTGGTCAAGATCTTGTATTGACAATGCAAGAGTTGGGCACTCTTTAAAGTCTACTCCAGCACATCCCAAAGACTTTAAATGGATTTAAGGTCTGGATTCAGAGGTGCCAATTCATGTGTGAAATCACTGAAATGATTCTTCATGCTCTCTCAACCATTCTTTCACAATTTGAGCCTGAAGAATCTTGGCTTTGTCATCCTGGAATATGGCCATGATGTGTCTTCCTACATGGTTGTTTAAGAAATGAAAAAGCTACACACTCCATCAATTAGGGGTAGAAGAACTGTTGCTAAACATATAACATGCTAGAAATATAATAATCAATGCAGTAATGATCCAGTCATAGACTCTTAAGCAATTGCCTTTTTAAATCCAACAGTGACTTTTTGGCCGGGCAGCATACATTAAATAATTTAAGACATCAGTGACAGGTTAAATAAAAATATATTGCAATTAGTCTAAAGTCTATACATTTACAATTTTAGTTTAATACTTTCCAAAAGTTCTTTTTTTTTCTTTTTCTTTTTTTTTTCTAGCTATCCAGCTTTCCTGAATATGTATCTGTCATGAAATACCCTGTGAAGCAGCTATGGCAATAAACTTAAATACAACTTCACAATAAAACAGTTTGAGAACTTCTATAAAAAAAATATACATACATACAACTCATTGTGACTTCCACATAAAAACGAGCGCATCACATTTGTTTTTCTCTCTTTCTCTAGGTTACTCCTCGGAAAAAATTCAAGTGCCCGGAGTGCACGGCGATTGACGGGTTGTCCCTGGACCAGACGCACATGGTGGAGAGGTACAGTAAAACCAGGGATTCCCTTTAGTTGGGCAGAGGGGGCTCTGGCAGCATTCTTGCCATCTGAAACGCATTGTGGGTTTTACCAACAATTGGCTCATTGTAGCTCAGGACAGGAGATTCTTTCCTGTGCTCTGAGATCAAAACATTCAAGCTCACTGGACCTTACGAAAAACAATCCTTCTCAAAGAACTGTGACTTTCCTCTCTGTCAGAGGTTCACCATAAATCATTAATTTATTCTGAGTTTCAATTCAAGTATGAACCAAGCGAAGCACACATCAGAAAGGCTTGAATTGATTTTCTTTGAAAATCACAACCGTTTCCTCATCCGCTGAAGCATAATGTTGAGTCTTGATGATTGGTTTCATACTTCCAAGTTGTGTTTGAGGAATTAAAGCAGGAGTCTGGTGGACTCTGAAGCAGCCTGCGAGAGAGTGTTTGACCTTGAAGTGAATACAGAGTGGTTGCAGCCAATCAAGGGCTCCGTTGACTGCTGAACCTTTCCAGGGGTCACACTTGTTTAGATTGATGAAGGGGTTCCTGCCTCTAGATATACTTCTTGCTCGATATGTGTCCTGGGAATGCCAGGCATTTTGAAAACATCTGATCCCTGTTGTTTTACGTTATGCATGTATCTCATGATTCAGATGACTTTAGAACACTAGTTATTTTCTACCATGAATGTTTTTTCTCAACAAAGACATTTTTGGAAGGCAATTTTTTCGCAGTATTATCCATGATGCCTCTTTCTTTTTCCTTTCCAGGTCTGAGTGCATAAACAAATTCGCCTCTGTGTTCGGCACCATGCCTCTGAAGGTTGTTGAGCACCGGGCCGATCCTGTACTCTATAAAGATGACTTCCCAGAGAAACTCAAAAGTTTCCCCAACATTGGTAGTCTGTGACACTACCACAATGACTCTTTCCCACCACTTTTATCTCTCAAGACAGGCTATGGGCACTCCAGGATTTCTCTTTCTCGTTCTGTATGACTAATGACGTTTGAGGAGTGCCCTTCCAATGGTGGTGTGATGGGAGCTGACGCACTGTACAACTTATTACCATGTTTTCACTCTTGAGAACAGTTGCTGAAACAGGACGACGCATCAAGGTGGTTGATTTCTGTGAGGACGGGTCAGAGCTTGGGTCACAAGCTGAAAACTTCCTTGTGGTTGATGGTATACCTGTGTGAGGAAAGTGAACACATAGAGGAGTATCACAGCCCACTGGTAAACAGCGGAGAATATATTAATGTAATTTTACATTTATAGTTTTACTTTTTTTTTTTTTTTGTTTGTTTTAATGATGTGCATTACGCTGAACAAATTGTAGCATAACTTTAACTGAATATCTGGGGTGCTGGGATGGGGCTATTAGTTTGTACATGGGATATTGTTTTGCACAGTCACTAATAGTGATTTTAATATTACAGTTTGAGTTATATCAGTTTGACATTTCATTTTATATTACGTTGCTGACTTTTTGAATGTTGCTGGAGAAAAAAAAAGTATTTTATGTAAGTGTTCCCTATTTAGTTCAACTCTTATGTCTGCCTGATTAAAGCATATTTTGCATATTAATAGATATTAAAAGACACTATTTGCAGAGTTTTATATACTGTACAGCTGATAACATGGTTATATACCATGATATTGCAAAGAACTCATTCATTCATAATGTATTCTAGTCATTTCTTTTTGGTATCTTCATTTCTTCCTTTGAATTATTTTGTTGTTTGTTTGTTTGTTTGTTTTTTTACATTAAGATGTATTATATGTAATAAACAGTGTGGAGAAAAAAAAAAAAACCTAAAATACTCAATGTAGGGATGTGCATTTTGGTCATTTTGAATATGATAGTACTTTTTTAAAGGGATAGTTCACCCAAAAATTAAAATTCTGTCATTTACTCACCCTCAAGTTGTTCCAAACCTGTAAATATTTTTTTGTTCTGCTGAACACAAAGGAAGATATTTGGAAGAATGTTTGTACCCAAGCAGATCTCGCCCCCAATTGACTACCATAGTATTTTTTTTCCCTACTATGCTAGTCAGTGGGGGCCGAGATCTGCTTGGTTACAAACATTCTTCCAAATATCTTCCTTTGTTTTCAGCAGAACAAAGAAATTTATACAGGTTTGGAATAACTTGAGGGTGAGTAAATGATGACAAAATTTTAATTTGAGTGAACTATCCCTTTAATTGTTTGTCTCTTTATACATGTGTCTTTGCATTGCATCTTTGCTTACTTTACAGTGGCTCACAATTCGAGTGTTGCGTTTTTAAGATGGTATGCCAAGTTAAAAATAGTTCAATTTTAAAAACTATTAGATCCTTCTTTTGGTTTCAACAGTTGCGCTCCACCTTGCTGACACGAGTTGTCATCCTGTTCTAATCTCAAACAAATCACAGTTTGTTTGTACAAAATGAGGCCAATTTTGGCACGTTTGCACATAGTTACTTGAATTTGATTGGTGTAAAATATTCAGAAGTTTTCAAGTGTTCGTTATTGTGTTCTTATTCTTTCACTTCCGAGTATTCGGGTTCTCATGCTCATCCCTAATTCGATGGTATGTTGACTTAGTGTAGATTTTGGATGAATTGTCTTCTTTTCTCTCCAGCTGCCTCTGTTGTCTGGGCCCAGAAGCAGATGTCTGAACGCTTTGAGTGATTTAGGTTCAGGAGCCTGCACGTCTGAGATAAATTCATTTCATTTCCATGGGGAGTGAACTTGTAAAGAGAAATCTATTCCTGTTCTGACTCTTTCTGCCTGAAGAAAATGAAAATCTGGTAAGGAAGTTTCAGCAACATGTTAAGTATTGGAAATGTCACTGAATGACCAATTACACAGAGAGAGCCAGATTGTCTGCAGCTTTTGAAGCGTTTTACACAGCCCAGGCAAATCGTCATAGGAGTACAGCGTTCAATATTTCAAAATGTCTACTTTATAAAAATGTCTATAAGAAGGAGCATTTATCTCTTAGCTGATTATCAAAGTATTCAGGCCTTTCCAAGAGTCCACGGTTAGTGATCAAGCACTGTCTGATTGGTCAAACCTTTACTGTACTGCTATGAAGGCATTTAGTAACACATTTCATGTCGTTTTTTTGGATTTATAAACTTCATGAATTCAAATTTGTGAATACAGCTACTAATATATTGCACAGGGATATTTAGTATTATTATTATTTTTTTATTTATTTTTTTTATTCATCTGTATTTAGAGAAACAAACAAAAATGAGCACACAGAAAATGTCAAATGAAATGAAACATCCATAGTAGAATACCCAGTACCTGTAATGGTTTAAATGTAGGCTTTTTTAACCCATTAAAGGAGAGCCTAGTAAAAGCAATCTCTTGCCAACAGGAACTTCATGTCTTCAATATGTCTTTAATGTAAGATGGCTGTTATATCAGGTTCTGAGAACAATGTGTGAGAAGTCCTGAAGCAGAGTGACTCACTCAAAATTGGTATTCACAAAATATTTCTGATTTTTGAGAGGCTTTGGGCCAAGTTTAAACAAAATAAACAACTTGTTTTTAGTCTTTTTTGGATTTTAAACAAACCTGAAAACGCACGTGGACAATAAACAATTTACCAGCTCTTGGTACTTCACCGTCATGTTCTCAGAGTACTTGATAGTTGATTGAGTGTACACATATTTTATAGTGATATTCCACTTGAATCAGATGTTCTCAAAGCAATTCCAACAATTTAAAAAAAAAAAATTGTAAGTGCAATAACTTACGGTTGTAAATCACACAATATATATAGACCGTAAACAAGCTTGAAAGTAAATAATTATTCAAAATGATTCAAAAGCCATATGTTTAGCTTTAAGCCATCACAACTATTTTAGGTTCATTTACATACCAAAATCCCAAATGTATCGCATTTTATCCCTAGACCCACAATACAACAACAGCCAGAACCCTTAGTCACACATAAAATAATATATTTCTAATAAGGATATTTTTTTTTTTTTTTTTTTTTTTACAAAAGAACGGCTCCAAGGGTATTTTATATAAGATAGGAATTCAAAGAAAACCGTACATGCGACCACACACAAAACAAAGCATTATATTATTCTAGTACTTGGATATGCCTACTTCAGTAGTATAAGTTTTGAGAGATGGGACAGAGACTTAAGCATCTCTGTAACTCATAGGCATCTGCAAGGTACTGTCTGACAATTAACATTTCCTTTTGGTACTGTACAGTCTGTTCTTGTACAGTCTCTACAGAACCGTTTTGACCTTTCTACATGTTTAGTTATGATTTACCTTTGAATGAAATACAAGAGTATTAAAAGCAAATGTGATGACTTGTGTTCTGTTATGTGCAGATTAGCTCATTTAATGGTATTTAAGTATTTGTGTGCTGATACTACATAAAGTAATGATAGTGTTGACCTGAGCTTCATCGGCGCCCCTCTTGGCTCCACAATAGTTAAAGATAGGCTAACACAGAGCTCAGGCTGTCACAGAATCCTTCTCCGCAGATGTCTCGGTGTTAATTGAAAAGACTGTCCGAGAGCAAGGGTGTGCATGGACTCAGAGACACTGAGGGCTGAGGCTTTGGTCGGGGTAGCAGGCCAGGCCCTGTTCAGCATGGGGCTTTGAAAGAAGAGCCATGACAGCTGAAGGGAAGCATGTACGAGGTATGTTTGTTTTGCATTTACCCCGCACACAGCTGTGTGGATTGTCCTTTCCCAGAACACCGGAACACTATAGTCACTTCACCCTCTCAGTAACCTCTTAAAGGCCAAAGCGACAATGTCAGGATTCGCAATTCTGCACCGGCAGAACTTCTCATGGCTTTTAATGAGGACTGGAGGTTGAACTGCTACTCTGTTGAGTGGGATCGGTGCAGGACGGGTCAGCTTTAGTAACAAGTGCCAGTTTTAGTTCTAATGAAAAGCACATTAACATTATTGTTTTTTTGTTTGTTTTTCCAACAGGTCCCTTGAAAGGGTGGGTTATGAGATGCTCAGTCATGAGATGCAATGAAGACTTCTGCCAAAAAACTAATGAAGCATGGTTCGAACTTCACAAAGCTCCAACACTTTACATATCATATATACAGGCCATGGGGCAAAAGACTGAGCAGCAGTAAGGAGGTGATCTCTAATTAACTTTATGTAATGAGGTTCTCTTACGAAGTGATTTTAACATCATATTGTGTCCAATACATTATGCATTTATAGTGAGGTTTTGTTTAAAAACGTTAAGTAATGTAAGCCTAGTTTCTGTAGGTCTAAAAAAGACCTCAATATGGAACATGATTCCATGTTGTGACCCCCCAAACCAGGTAAGTCACTGCTCTGGTATTATAACAAAAAAGTTGTGTGTATATACGTATCTCCAGGGATCCAGATAAGCTGCACAGCAGAATGAAGGAAAGGAAATGTGGTTCTCATTTTCAAATTAGAAATGGCTTCTCCAAAGGGCAGAACGTATCAGATTCAGTTCCAGATTTCAAACAGCTTTGTTTTACCTGATCTAAATCTGACTCGGGAAAAGCAGAAAGCTCGTAGTACCTTGAAATGGGGCTTGCTTTATATTTCCACCACCTCAGTGGTGGTACATGGCAATGTCAGTGATTACATGCCAAAGCACAGTATTGCTTCCACCAAATCAGAGCCATGGTGGATGATGCCCAGATTGGCAAGTTGATAGTTTCATTTGAGATGGTGCAATGAGGACTTCTGCCAAAAAATTAACGAAGCATGGCTCAAATTTCAGGCAGCCCCACACTACATATTTTATATCCAGGACATGAAGAATGAGGGTAGAGTAGCCAAGGCACCAACATTCACTGAAAAGTTCAAAAGATGCAAGAATATTGTGATCTTCAAAACACAAAGAAAGCAAAACTTTCTCAACCCTATTTCTTGCATCCTTTTTGCAGATTGTAGTTTTTAATGATGTTTGACATTCAATTTGACAGCTGGTATGATGGATCCAAGATTTGTATCTCAAATGCTGCTGTCAAATCTTTGCCAAACAGCTTTAGGACAACTCTTTCCAGCAGAGAAACTGAAAGAGATTGCAAATAATAGAAAGATAGATTACAGTGTGGACAGAGACCGCCACCTGCTTATTTTTTGTTCTTTAACTGTATTGCTTTGGCTTTGCACTGGCAGATTGCACTTGTCTTTTTTCCTGTACTAAGGTCACACAATTCATCAAGGCAAGAGGAAGCCTCCTCTGAATGCCTAGTTACCTGCAGGAGAGGTATGCCTTTATTTTCCGGCTGCTGTCTGGCACCCCAGGCCCTCTTAAGTCTATCATGCCTGATGTCCCACTCCCAACAGACTTGTAGTATATGTCTTAAATAGTCGACTTCTAGAATTCCATATGAATTAATATGAACAAATGAATCAATGTAGCAGTAGTGATTGTTCAATGAGGGAGTTTGTCAGGTTTTATATTGGGAACTGGCGATTACTACTGTATATATGTTTGGATAAAGGCTGCAATGGGAAAGTTTTTATTGTGAGAAACTATTGTTTGTCCTTTGCAACTGTCTCTAGGCAGAAATTACATATTTGGAAAAGGAGTCTGTGACAGAACAAGAATTTAATAGGTTTTGATTATGCTGAGTTGAAAAAGAAGCTAGATGCATTTTGATAAATTTACGTGTTTACAAATGGGACGCTAGTGGCGGATAAGTGCAGGGTTTTTTTCTGGTCGTTTTTTTCTTTTTCATTTAATACTTGTATGCATTCAAATGTCAAGTTTCTGTCATCTTTCTTGTTTTAAAGCCAGAACATTCTCAGTTTTATGATCACTGATTTTCCCTAGTCTCTCTAGACTTCAAATCGAAATAAATCTCATGGATTCTCAAGCTTTGTCAATCCACACACTCCTTGATCCCAGGTCATGCTTTGGTGGCTAACTTATGTTCACATTTGCTCCTCCTTCTCTTGTTTGTTGAGGGACTTCAGAGATACGGTCCTAAAGTTGGGGGAGTCATGTAGCCCAAGAGATGGCTGCGCTGTGTTCTTTAGCTTTCATTCGCAGTGTGGCGATGCTGGAAGATTTCCTGTCGGGGTCCATGTTTAGATCGTACCCATTAATGCCAGTGCCCATGCCTGGACTCCCAAACAAGCTGCCCATGTGTGTCTGTCCCATGTGACCTCCAGGACTGGGCACACCCAAGAAGTCAGACACTCCGCTAGCAGCATGTGGATGAGGTGGCATGCAGGAAGTGACTGAGTCACAGGGTACGACGCAGCCCGGCACCGGAGATGCCGCACTGCTGCTGCCTATCCAAGAAGGGTTCTGAATCTGCAACAAAGTCAAATGCAGAAGATTAAGTTATAGTGCATTTACATTCTGCAATCTCAGCATCAATAACATTAATGTAACTTATAGTCGTGAGAGCATTTATCAAGTCCGACGACTCTTGTTTTGAAATATTGCATTGGCGAAAGTGCAGAATCCTCAGTGGTACTCGATGTGGAGATTTATCAAGAGCTTTGGGGCATTCATCTGGTCCCGTACTGAGTGGGAGCTGCTTGCCTAGTGTGGAGGAGGAATGCTTGTCTCTGTATGCTCCTTCAACACCCAGAATAACCTCCTCTGCTGAGCGGAGGGAGCACAGAGTGAATTGATAGGGCTGTATTCTGCTCTGGGCCTGGGGAGGTGGGGGTCTGAGGGAGGGCTGTGGAGGGAGATGAAAGCCCTCTCAGGGAGATGCCCCAGATGTGAGCAAAGCTGCATTCCACAGCTGCAGGCGCGCTCCCCAAAGAGCCACCCCTGCCCTCCGACCCGGCCACATATTCATAATAAATCCAGTAGATTCTTTGGCTCTCCTGTGAAGGCGTGTCGTCCTCGGCCACAGCCCTGGTCTGACCTGACCTCGACATTGTGTTTCCTTAGGTCTCGAAATTGTCAGTTGTCAGCCTTCCTACTGTTTTTCATTTGATTTCAGGTTTTAAAAGTAAACTTAGAGGATTAGTTCACTTTAAAATGGAAATGGCCCCACGATTTACTCACCCCCAAGCCATCCTAGGTGTATATGACTTTCTTCTTTCTGATGAACACAATCAGAGTTATATTAATAAATATCCTGACGCATCCGAGGTTTATAATGGCGGTAAACAGGGCCAACAAGTTTGAAGCTCAAGAAACTGCATCCATCCATAATAAATGTACTCCACACGGCTCTGTGGAGGGGGGAGGGGGGGGGGGTCTTCTGAAGCGATGCGTTTGTGTAAGAAAAATATCCATATTTAACAAGTTATAAAGTAAAATATCTAGCTTCCGCCAGACCACCTTCAAAACGTAGGGATGTAGCGTAAGCGTTTTGGACTGCGAGAGGCTTTACACTTTCTTCGTAAATATGGAAGGCAGTCTGCCGGAAGCTAGATATTTTGCTTTATAACTTGTTAAATATGGATAAATATGCATCACTTTACTTCAGAAGGCCTTTATTAACTGCCTGGAGCCGTGTGGAGTATGTTTATGATGGATGGATGTGGATGGAGGCACTTTCTTGAGCTTCAAACTCGTTGCCCCCATTTACTTCCATTATAAAGCTTGGATGCATCAGGATATTTATTAATATAACTCAGATTGTGTTCATCAGAAAGAAGAAAGTCATATACACCTAGGATGGCTTGAGGGTGAGTAAATCTTGGGGTAAATTTTATTTTATAGTGAACTAATCCTTTAATCATTAAGGTAACTTTTAAGGTAACTTTAAAAAAATGACTGTAGCAGTCAGTTCTAATAACAGCTCTCGCACATGTATTCTCAATAAAACACTCTGACAGGGTTTCCCGCACTACTTGTGTGGCGACGCAGCATCAGTACTGAATCTATAGTACAAAACAGTCCGTTTCCTGAATTAATGAATTAATTGATTATTTTTACTGAATCAAAAACATAAAGCACAATCAGTTCTTGAACAAATGACTCAGTCAAATTAGTGAATCAAACACATAGTTTACAACTGAATGACTTAAATCAGTGAAGTTACTGATT
The DNA here is from genome assembly GCF_019924925.1 of Ctenopharyngodon idella. Taxonomy (NCBI): domain Eukaryota; kingdom Metazoa; phylum Chordata; class Actinopteri; order Cypriniformes; family Xenocyprididae; genus Ctenopharyngodon; species Ctenopharyngodon idella. The sequence goes on from NC_067226.1 coordinate 4,103,835, forward strand.
CTTCATATGACAATGTATAGTTAAAGATAAACATTTTCAGTTTTTCCAATTCTAAAAAAAAGTGAGGTGGTTAAAAAGTCTGTGTAAACATCTTTCGTGAGAATGTTTTAAAAAATAAAATTTTAATTGGCAATTGAAATCAGGTCCTAAGTACTAAAACAACTGCAAATGGAATGGAACTTTAAAAAAAAAACTATTTCCATCCTTAATCAGCATTATTAATGTTCATTACTGATATTTCCTTGACTTTCAGCTATTAATGGAGACAGCACTATACCTGAGCATAGTTTTCAGGCCGAGTGAGAAGAGGCAGTTCATAGGCCGTGGAAAAATGTGTCCGGACCTGCTGCATCTGTCCGAAACGCTCTCTTTTCCGCCACTTGGCTCTGCGGTTTTGGAACCACACCTGCAAGAAAGACATCAACCCTTAATCGTGAGGATATGGCATTAGTAAGTGATTAAATGACCTCATGCTAACTAGCCCCTTGTGGTGTTACATCATAGAGAGGAAATGTTTTCTTAGTAGAGATATATTGACCGAGTAATAAACATCTATTATCAAACTTCCCATTATTACACCGTTTGTTGCTCTGAACACATTGTGTGGCTCATTTGGTATCAAATGTCTTTTTGGTGCCTAGAGAGTCTGACACTTTAGTTGTAAGTCTAGAGCTCATGTAGGAAGCCATTCGGCTGTATTATTTTTCAGCATCTTTTCCTGGAAACAGTTTGGTAAGACCTGGCCATTGTTTGATGTTGTGGGAGCTGACAGATTGTGATGGCCTCCTCTGAGTTTCTTTTCTATCAGAGCCATCAGCAGCAGCAGGGGGCAGGGAGGGGAAAGCAGGAACCCACTGGGGCCAGAGGCCTCAGAGAACCATGTCACTCCTCCTCCTCCACTACCACCACACGCTTGCGTTGATGGATTAGGAGATTGCTGCTCGACTTTTAGAAAGGAAAAGGTGAATTGAAAATGAAAATCATTTACTCATCCTGACCTGCATGACTTTATTTTTTGTGCCAAACACAAATGAATATATTTTGATCATGCAATGAAATTCAGTGGGCTTCAATGTTGTTTTGGACTCTAAAAAGCATCTGCAACTTCATTTAAAATATCTTCTTTTGTGTTCCACAGATGGATGAAAGTCAGAACAGGTTTGAATGACATGAGTGAGTAAATGACATAATTATAATTTCTGGGTAAACGATCCCTTTAACAATTAGTCATTACTGGATTTTATCTGGCAAGTTACACTCTTTCTTTCACTTTTTCCCCTCTTTGCTTTCCTATAGAAATATGCATTGTTTCCCAGAATAGATCTGGGAATTAGAGAACAAATTACACAAAGTGATTTCTCATGGCTCGCAGTCTGAAGAGCTGCCAAAATTCCATTCTTTTAATCCCGGCTCTTCTCTGTTTAGAAGTATCTGTTTATTGATTTGTGGAGTGGAAAGTTTTTTTTTTTTTTTTTTTTTTTTTTTCAAACTGAGACTTTCTTTTGTCTTCAATCTCGATTCGTCACGGAGCTTGAACTTGGATCTGGGGATGGCTCTTTGGTCAATCAGTTTGTGGTTATTGCATCCACTGCCAGCGAGATGTCAGCCTATCTCTCTGCGTAACTTGATAGCACCTTAGCTCTGTTTGCAGTTAATGTGGTGGTGGACATCAAGGTCCCTTGGCTCCACATCATATGTTTGTAGAGCTTAACTGCCTAGAGAAAAAAGAACGTTTGTTTTGCACAGATATTTTCAGAGAGCATCATCACTCTTGTGGCTCTCCGCTTGCATCCTTGTGAAATGATGCTAGGTTTTGATACTGTCTGGACATCTATGAATGCAAAGACGTTTGTTTAATATGCATTGTCTGCACCAGCATTTTTATTCCTCTTTTTATATTTATCTTTTTTTTCAGACTGTCTTCCCCTTCATAAATCTAAGCATGGAAGTTGGGAGATCGAATAGAAAGATGGAAGAAAGTTCAAAATGGAGTTTGTTTTCATTCTATGTTTAATTTCCTGACTCTTAAGCCCCTGGCTTTCCATATCTGAATCTCCATCCCAGTAGAGGCGTGTAGACGAGTGGTGGAAAGATTCCCTTGCACCTCTCATACCGGTGAGCCAACGCTGAGGTGTGTTGTATAATGCTTACACCAAAAATTCACTTTTGTACCAGACTGACAGGGAGAGAGACCATAGATGGGGAGTTAGTTGGATCTTTAGTTCAGTTAAAAGTGGTTGTTCTTACTTTTTGGTTTCTTTAAAATATTTTCAATCATTCTTTCCCTTTAGTGGTTACTGCTGAATAAGTTCAAGGCTGCCAACATTAACAAGTCGACTAATTTTGGCCAGCACCTGTTAATAACATAGTAGAAAAGTCTTTTTAAAAATCTTTTGTATGTTGTCCATGCGTGCTAGTAACACAGTAATTGGTAAAGACGTTGACAGCTAAAGCAGCTTAAGAGGCTTATTATGGAGCTTTATTTATGTTCCAGCACCAGGGGAGAAAGAACAGAAACACTGAACTAAACCCGGCAGAAAAAACAGCTTTGAAGTCCAGAGTAGCTTTGAGGATTGATGGTCTGCCTCTGCTGTCACTCAAGCTCACCTCTTCTACTTCTCAATCAGAATCATTTATTTCCAGAACTGTAATTATAGGAAAATGCTATTTATAGCAAAGTTATTAAAGCATCAATATTTCATTTTATTTGAGTGACTCACATTTGGATGTTTTTTGGGGTGACAGTTTTATCCAGGTCATTGTTGGTATATCTTTATTTCCCTGACATTTTTTTTAAACGTTTGCATATCTAACTAAATGTTTTGGTGAATAAGTTGACTTTTAAGCCCTTAACCTTTGACTAGATGTATAGAATATATTAATATTATCAGATCTTTCTCTTAGAAAGGCAAAGAAAAACCAAATGATCTCAGCCAATTTGTGTAGACCTCAGTAAATTACACTACTGCTTAGTTGAGTAAGTCTGTTTGTACATAAGTACTGTTTCTTTATAGACTTTTTTTTTTTTATTATATTATATATTTTAAAGTATTATTATTTGGGATTTTTTTGCCTTCAATAGGATGGGAGAAGCAACAGGAATTGATAGGGGGGTGGAGGGGTGGGTTTAGCAAATGTGCTAACTCTGCCCAGACTCTGGTTGCTTGCACAAATGCATCACCGGTCAGCATGTCAGAGCACATGCAACTACCTAAGCTTGCTTTTCGCCAAACAAGTAATTTGTTTTTTTCTTGTTGCAACTAAAAATGTTATGGTTAGCATTAGGGTAATGTACAGTAAAAATAGGTATCTTTTTGTGCTGTCCCAAAGAGTAGATGAGAAATGGCTGCACTTGTAAGTTCCAAAAAGGTTTGACAGTGTTCATTGTCCCTGGAACTGAACCGTTGTGGTTCTTTGGCTATAACTAAAGAATAATGGGAAACATCCAGCATTGTGTGCATGGATATTAGGCCAGGTTCTCTCACCTACCCTTGAGAGCAAGGAGGGACACATTCTTTTCTGAGTGGGACATTAATGAAAGACAAACAGTGTAAATCCAGGGCTTCTAAGTAAAGCGCACATTCGGGGTCGGGTAAAGGGATCTCCCGGTCTGTCTGTTGGTGCAGGAATGCAGCAGTAGTGTTGGAGGGATTATATGCAAATGTAGGGATAGGAGGTGGGGGTGGGTCACATAAAGGTTCTGGTTTTCCAGACCTAGGCTGAGTTTAATACAGCTGGGCTCAGAGGTTCAGGTAGAGGCTCGAGATAAAAGCAGACCCTGACATGTCTAATCTGAAAGCCCCTTTTTACTTTACGATCTCTTGTGATGGCCAATTTTAAGCAGCTTTTTCTCTATTTACATTTAATAATCTTTGCACTGAGTGAAATCACTCTTCCTCCTGGTGTTGCTTTTCTTTTACCAACTTAAAATAATTGTTGGTCCTTATTAACATGACTCCCATCCCTCATTTTTCAAAGCCCAAATGGACTAAATTTAGTAGAGAAGAGACTTCATTGTAGCCTCATGATAAAAGGTTATTCAAAACTTTGTAATAGATATGTGGAGTTTGAAGGGGCTCACACCTGTACACGAGCTTCTGTCAGGTCTGTCCTCAGTGCGAGTTGTTCCCGGGCGTAGACATCGGGATAGTGCGTTTTCTGAAAGACTTTCTCCAGCTCCTCTAGCTGATAGCTTGTGAAGGTGGTACGGTTGCGTCTTTTCTTGCCCTTATTGCTCTCTCCCTCGGCCTTGTCCAACGGAGAAGCCAACTCTGAGTTTGGCTGTTGGGGGCTCTTCACTCCTGAATCCTTTACACTGAGGTAGCTGCCATCCATCCCTGCAGGATCACTATTTTGGGGCAACTCAGAATCTGTCAGCCCTGTGCTGTCTTTACCTGTGGACAGAAAATATATATGTAATGTGCATTGCTTGAATACATAAGATTATGAAAGTGATGTGAGGGAAGCAATTCAGTAATTTAAGTAACATTTTCACACATTGTTGGCTTTTTTGTCCAAATTACTTACTGTAAATTTATATTATAAGGGTAAATCCCTCTGAAGCTATTTGAGATTAAGGGCACAATTGAGATATTTCATGTTAATTAAGCCAAACATTTTTTCTGTTAAGAATTAAGTAATGTTTGTGGGTCTGTGTATTGTATTTATATATACAGTACTGTGCAAAAGTCTTAGGCCACCATTAGATGTTGTTTTAGCAATGGTATAATGACCATATATAATTATTTCTTAGTATCTTTATTAGAATATAACCATAAAATACAGGAAATTTGTATGCAGTATTAAAAAACAGAAAAAAAATCAGAAAAAAAAAGAGACTTCTATAAAGTGGCAAGTATTTAGTGACCTCCTCTTACACTTGAGCAATAGCCGTAACTGGCTCTCTTAAACCTAAATGGAATGGAAAAGGTTTGGAAAGCCAAGAAAACTTCCAAGAAAAATTTGATGAGAAGTTTGTCAGATTTTCTTCTTTGAGAAAATGGAAGAAGTCCAGGAGGTCACACTAAATACTGATTTTTGCTTAAAGAAGCCATTTTGTTCTGATTTTTTTTTTTTTTTAAATTACGTATTTCCTGAATTTTCTGTTTGTATCATAATAAAGACCAAAAAATTAAAATGGATGGTCATTAAAACATTGCTAAAACAACAAAACTGGTGGTGGCCTAAGACTTTTGCACAGTACTGTGTGTGTGTGTGTGTGTGTGTGTATATATATATATATATATATATATATATATATATATATATATATATATATATATATATATATATATATATATATATATATACATATATATATATATATATATATATACATACATACATACATACATACATATGTATGTATACATATACATATACATACACACACACACACACACACACACACACACATATATATATATATATATATATATATATATATACATACATATAAAATATATATATACACACACACACACACACACACACACACATATATATATATATATATATATATATATATATATATATATATATATATATATATATATACATACATACACATACCCGCAAACATTACTTAATTCTTAACAGAAAAAAATGTTTGGCTTAATTAACATGAAATATCACACTTAATATAATACAATGTGTATATATAGGGTCATTAAACTGCTATAATTTCATTTTTAATGTCTATCCCTATTTTAATCCCTATTTTTACAGTGATGTTTTCAATTTTTATAGCATTTATAAATTAAATATGTGATTGTTTGTTATAAATTTAGTTTATAATACTTTAATGTTAATTAATAAATGTACTATCAAGAATCAGAAATGTAGAAATGACCCTACATTAATGAAGTATTGTTCATTGTTCATTAGATCTGCATTATAAAATCCTATGGTATCTTATCTAAGTGTTAGCTATAATATTGGTCAATAAAATATAATATTGCATTTCTTAATTATTCCTAATTGGTGTGTGGAACGAGAGAGTCCGTAAGGCCCGTGGCTTGGTGTCAGACTCTCAGCAGTAACGGCTGCCAGTCTCAGCTCATAAATCAGCTGCTCATGTGAAACAGACACCGTTGCTTTAATTGCAGACTGATAGAAAATTACAGGTTTCCCACTTGGGTACAATCCGAAGACTGCAGCCCTGCTTGATAAGCGCAGCCTCAAACATACAAACGGTCTGCGGCAAGGGTGCAAAATGGAGCTTGGCTCGTAATGAGGCCGCACTAGCCCAGCAACAAGACTCTAGAGTGGTAATTTTCTGCGTCAAGCCACTGGAAACACACAGCAGCTCAGCTGTGAAACCCCAGTCAGCGTGCCGGTCATAAATTCAGTCAGATCAATCAGTGTGAGGATTCCAGTACATTAGGTCATTTCTCTAGCGCTCTCTCTGTGCTCATTACCTGTCTGTGCTTTGTGGAAAAGCTGTACTACAAAGACTGGCATGCTCTCTCAAATCATAACGCTTTCAAATTTGATGGCTGTATTGGCAGACTTTTGGCTGTTTCGCCCTGTTTCACTCACTTGGCTGCAAGGAAGAGTAGGGTGTAAAGCTGGATTAGAGTTCCTTTGGGAATGTTCCCTTCTTATGTGATCCAGTGGCGACCCTGAGCTTTATGTCTTACTTTAGCTCAGCTCTCAGTGACAGAAAGTTATTTTAGGTGATGCAGTGTTGAGATGTGTTCATTTTCTAATGTGAGACTTGATTAAAGCCTTCTCGGGTTTGAGCTGAGGGGCAGATGGGTAAATGCTACTGGCACACATGCTTTTCTCAGCACAGTACACCTCCTCACAGAACCATGTTGGGTAATGTACAGAGCCGGATTAAGGTATTGCAGTGCCCCTGGACACACTGCTGCCCACACACTGAGAAAAATTGTTAACAGCTTGCAATTGGCACAGTACACTCAAAAGTACTCCTTCGTATTTCATCCCCAACATGGTTCATATCAGCATCTAAAGGTACTATATTAAGGGCATAGTCCACCCAAACATAAAAATTCTGGCATCACTTACTCATCTTCCCAAACCTGTATGACTTTCTTTCTCCTGTGAAACACAAAAGAAGGCATTTTGAAATGACATGCAAGTCTGAAGTTGTTTTGGACAACACTGACTTTCATTATGTGGTTTAAAAATAGTTGAAACATTCTTCATATATCTTCTTTTGTATTCCAGGGAAGAAAGTAAGTCATACAGGTTTGGAACAACAATAATGACAGAATTTTAACTTTTGGATAAACGATTCATTCACACATATGTACCTTTTGAAGGTACTGCCCCAGTGACAAGCTAAAAGTAATATATATATATATTTTTTTTTTTGCACCCTTTGTCACTCTTTCACATCTCCCACTATTTGAAACCATTTGTATGGCACTGAATTGTACACGCCCTAAACATGTTGCCCCGGTCACATGCGAAAATGTCCATGTGGTTATTCCAGCTTTGGTAATGTGTACAACAAGAACATGTTGGCACAACCAACCTTTCACTCCTCCATCAAGTTCTACACTTTCAGTTGCCAATAACCATGTGAACTGTGATCGAGACAACAGTTTGTGGCTTTGTGAATCTTGTGTGGTGTCAGTGATTTGAAAATTGTCTCTGCCTAGGGAAAAAACATTATCTTGATATATAACACACTCCATTAAATGGAACCAGCTTTTATATGGCATATAACTTTGGGATGAATCTCTCTCTTAACGGGATAGTTCACTAAAAAAAAATGAAATGAGTCACACTTGTGTCATTCCAAACCTCTTCTAGGAAGGACAAAAGATATTTTGTAGAAGGTTGGGGAAGGAACTGTTTTGGTGACTGTTGACTTCCATTCCATGCCCTAATTTTCGTCAATCCGAATGAAAAGATCTGTTTATAGGAATCCTAAACTTTGCGATTTGATTCACATTTTCATTTACATGTGCATTTATATATTCAGAACAAAATTTAAGTGCATGTGCAGTGCCTCAGTTACCGCATTCAGAACTAGAGAAAGCCACTGCTATAATATCACCAGAGCTACCGTGAGAAGAAATGTTGTTTTTGCCTTAATAAGATGCCTAAATGTAAAGTTGACCAATATGTCAGAAAAGCTTTTTTTTTTTTAGCAAATATTTTATAAAAAAAAAAAAAAAAAAATCCTCCTCCACTGACCAGTTCCTAAGACGTAAATAAACACAATTTGCACGTCTGTAAGAAGCAAAACGTATGTAAACTGAGATCTTATTGTAAAAGGGGTCTGGTAAACATGCACTGCACATGTGCGCGAGGTATTTTTGAATCCAATTAGAGAAAGTATTGGTCATATTATTTCAGGTCTACACCACACCCTTCAATCTGATCAAAATTTAATTTGTATCAAGCTCAATCTGATAGATGTTTATATGAAGGCTTTTCAATCCAATTGAGTCCATTTACTAACGGATTGTAATGTAAACGTAGCTACTGAGACATTTTTCTTTTTATGTTGCACAGAAAAAAAATTCATACGGTTTAGGGTGAGTAAATGATGACAGAATTTTCATTTTGTCTGATCTATCCCTATAGCTCCTGTTGTTCAATTTAGATTTAGAGACTTTTAGCTTGATAAATACAGCATTTTTGTCTTTAACTTACAGGTATACGCCTTAGGGGCTGCTCCTATTCTTGACCACATAGCAGGTTGTATATGCTTCCTTTTGGTTGTCTCACTATTTGCCTTTTCTAGGCACCATGGGCTCAACCATGACAGACATGGAGCCAGGCCTGGGGGTATAATGGTTCCCACATTGCCTCTTGCCCAGGACTGACACATCTTGTTAAGCAAGTAGGAGCAGTGTATTTACTCAAACATAAATATTTTCAGCTTGTCCCTTCAGATGCCTCACGCCTCTTGCCCCCACACGGAAAAGCTGACAGCCTGTTTGAAATCAGGACCTAGCGATCAAAGGCTCTTGTTTATTCCCCGTGTCACTGATGGCTTTTGGCAGACCTAGAGTATTGTGACAGTCTCGAAGTCCACCAAGGGTTCAACCCAGGCTCTCCGCTGCTCAAGGTGAACAGAGACTTGGCTGCCTCATAGCTCCACCATATGGGCGAGTAACACGACCTGCCTTCTGGGCAAGAAATCTCACGGCAAAATGTTTCTGTCAGAATAGAAAAAGTTTTGAAATGGAGCTCTGAGGGGGGTAATGGTTGAAGATTGCAACAAGAATGCAGAGCAGAACGTGGTCATGCTGTTTTACCCTGTTTGTGGTGCTGTTAGACACACTTAAGTTTCATGAGGTCATGTATGGCTTTAGGAAACGCGTCTACCACAGATGATACCAGAAAAATCACCTACATTTTCCAGTGAATTGCAAGTGCGAGCATTATTTTAGCAGAATTGAAGAAGTAAAATGTTTTGAATGTTGCCCAAACCTCAACACTGCCTGCGAAAGCATAAATTGACTGAACAAGGGATCTATTCACTGTCCTTTTTTTTTTTTTTACACTCATAGCTTTAGGCTAGTTTTTTGGTGCATTACCCAGTACTCTGTTTGCTAGTGTTTATTCTGTACATGGTGAAATGGTGATGGTGTCTGTTTGTGTATACCAGTATATATTGTCCACTGCTATTGATCACTGATTTTTCTGATTTATTCATTACTTGATGTTTTTAAATGTCTTAAATACACTACCATTCAAATGTGTGGCATTGGTAAGATTTATAAATGTTTTTAGAAGAAGTCTAAGGCTACCTTTATTTGATTAAAATGCAGTCAAAAAAATTATATTCTGAAATATTATTACAATTTAAAACAACTGTTTTCTATTGTAATATATTTTCAATTGTACTTCATTCCTGTGATGGCAAAGCTGAATTTTCAGCATCATTACTCCAGTCTTCAGTGTCACATGATCCTTCAGAAATCATTCTAATATGCTGATTTGCTGCTCAAGAAACTTTTGGTGCTCATGAAAACAGTTGAGCTGCTTAATATTTTTGTGGAATCTGTGATACATTTTTTTCAAGATTTATTTTGATGAATAAGCTCAAAAGAACAGCATTTGATTGAAATAGGAATCTTTTGTAATATCATGTCTTTATGTCGCTTTTGATCAATTTATTGTCCTTGCAGAATAAAGGTATTAAAAAAACGGTAGTTACAGTAAATACTATGCATGTTATTTAGCATGTCTTTACGAGCTTTGGTAGTGTGTGGGATTTCTTTATTTCTCTTCTGTTTATTATTAGATCCTGCTTGTTTTGGGTGAGCGTAGCTTTCTATTTATTACATTTTCCATGAGGACACATAACGGTATTTTTGTGTTTTCCATCTAGTTATCTGTGCGTCAGCTTTTATAACACTGGTCCCAAGACAGCACATCCATTACTCCTTCCTTACAGAGTGATGGACGTGTGAAGTCTTTTGCTTTTCCATTGCAATGAGGTAAGAGAAACTTGGCATCAGTTGCCAGTGCGGGACGAGAAGTTCAGCTCTAGGTTAGGAGACGGGGAGGTTCAGGAAAAAGACTAATTGGCATTTTAACCTGAGTATATTCACACCTGTATGCGTAACAAGAATGGGGCTTGTAAACCTATTTTACAGCATCTACTTTTACCTCTGACTCCAGAGTTAAATATCTTCAAATGGGTCGCCATTTGATATATCCTATAAATCAAGAGAAAAGGGCACCACTATATATTTTCATAAAATATGCATGAATGGCTCGCACAGTGGTTCCAGATCCACTTGCACTAAAAAGGTGCCTTGCCTTCGATGGGAGACGCCAGTGGTTCCTGGCTTTGTAGGATGTCGGTGCTCGACCCCGTGAGTTAGCAAGGGTCAGATCTTTACAAGGGGCAGCCATTTAGTACCAGCTGAAAACGGGGGAACACATCAAAGTGTAATTTAACTAGCTGTAAAGCGGCAGGGCATCCTCTATGCTTTTTTACAGAATCTGATTGTTAGGGTCAGCAGCAGGCAAATAAAAGAAACACTATAAATTAGGCTACCTGGGGTCTCTGTGAAGGGTTAATGGTGAAATATGCCAAAGCCTCTGAAAATGTTTAAAAATTAAAACATAAATAAGATGTGGCCGGGCCGGGTTTCATCGTTATTATGTCTGAAAGCAAATGGTAAAGGAAATTGGGGAAGACTGTTTGCTCATCTAAAGCTTTTATTTCTATTTGTAATTAGGTTTGTTTTCTGTGCTTAAAATATGGATTGAATTGTAATAGGCAGCTTTGTGCTCTGAAGCCAGGCCAACAGTCTGAACTTCCCTTCCGCTATCTAATTATTTCAGGCTCTTACAGACGGACACGGCAAGGAGAGATTGATAGGTTGTGATATGAAGAGTGGCTCCGGCTTGTGGCATATGGAAACGGTGAAAGATTTTTTTTATTGGTGATTGTGAGCGTGACACCACAAGATATTAGTAGAGAAGGAACCTCATTAGTAAACGTCTGCACACGCAACCATTTGCAAAACCAGAGCAAATCACATACTCAAAGGCAGATGTGACAACAGCAGCACGATTCTAAACATAGCCCAACCAAACCACAGGGACTTGCTTTACTTTTGAGGGGTCACCTCTCGTTCTTGAAGTTGCGGACTTCTGAGTGAACTGTATGACTCTATTCAAAAGACATATACACGCATAAGACAGCAGTTGTTTCTGAGGGGAGTTGCATCTCAGCTGGTGCAGACTGAAAAAAAGCCCGGTAGTGAGAATCTGATAGGTATCCGCAGAGAAGTCCAAATACACCGCTAGTCCTGAAGGACGATTTATCCCAGCAGGCTGCAGCAAAGAGCACATGCTGGGCAAGAAAACACAGCGTTTCCTTTAAGCTGCTTCTCGCGATAAATCACAGCTCGCTCAGCTCGTCCGGCTCCCTTGGAGTGTCGGGACAAAAAGTATTTGAACTTAAGGCTGCTTAAACCTGAGGATGTTTATCAAATGCCGTTTTAATCCGTATGCACCGTCAAAAAGAAAACATGGGGTGTCAGATCAAAACTCTATGAGCGGGTTTTACTAACACCGCTCAGTTTGGTTGCTGCCTTTCCAACAATTATGATTATGGAGAGATCGGATTTGGTGGTTTTCTGAAAAATATAGTGAGTTAAAGTACTCTGTGTAAGGGCAGTGTTTTGGTGATTTCGGCTGTGGCTTTTCTTGTGGAACATCCTCGGGCACAAATATATTTCTGTTTTCAGAGAGCATCTATCTGGTGCAAGGGTTACAGAATTAAATCAGTTTGTTGCAATAGCTTACCTTGTATGGTTCTCTCTTTTTATTTTTTATTGTATTGTTTTGTTTGTTTAGCAGTTGACATTGCATTTCCCAAACCCTCAGTAAAGTTTGGAATCTCCTGGATGGCATTAGAAACCACATTGGAGCGGTGCTGTAGTTAACAAGCACAATGGAATGCTGTAACAACCTAACTAATCTCTGTCTTGTAAGATGATAATGTCAAGAAAAAATACAGAAGAGCCAAAAGCTAATAGTATAAAAGCATACATTACAGTATTAGAAACTTTAGAAACATTTTTTAATTTTGCTTAAAGGGGTAGTTAGGGTTAATTCTGTCATTTACTCACTCTTACATCATTTTAAACTCATGACTTGTACTTTCTTCTGTATAAAACAAAAAAGAAGATATTATGAAAAGTCATTGGAGTTTGTACCACAACGTTCTTCAAAATACCTTACTTTGCAATTCATAGAGTTTGGAAAAACACGGTGAGTAAATGATACTCTTTTTTTTTTTTTTTTTTTTTTTTCATGCACTATCCCTTCAAAAAAGAATGTTTGTTTCTTTTCATATCAGTAAGTTCCAAATCAATAGTAAAGAATTAAAACAACAAATTTCCATATACTCGCATCAAAAAAATTGCTTTCATCTTTGATCAAATGCTCAGCCGTTCACTAGTAGTTCAGGACCCATTAGAGGGAATCTACTTGGGTTCGATTATGCTGTTTAAACAGAGGCCTTGTCTTTGAAGCCTATACTGCCGGCTTGCCGCATTCAGGCAAGCACACTGAGGCTAATGTAAACTGTAAAGCCAAATTTCGAGCTAACTGGTAAAATGATCCCAAGTCCTTGTCACCTCTCTTTAGATCAACAGACTATGGGAATATGCCTTTTTTTTCCTTAGTTGTGCTGTACTTCTATTCCACTATGACATGTTATTATTTCAATTTACAATATTGTAGGAATACAGACATTGTAAATTATTACTAATGTAAATTCATATATTACATGGTGATAATTCATACAATTGATATAATTAATTAAATGTGGCCTTGTAGTACTTCAGAGGTCGTGTAATTAAAGCAGTAAGTGATGTTCTTTAGAAACTCTAATATTTAAGTACAACAAACCAAACTGTCATTTCTTTATACTATATTCAATTCAATTCACATTTATTTGTATAGCGCTTTTACAATGCATATCGTTTCAAAGCAGAAAATGCATGTCGACATTACATTTTAGAGTAATCTGTTATCAGAGGTGACTTTGTCAATATATGCATGCAATATCTCATTTTTAATTTACTTTAATTTATGATTTTCTATTTATTTTTGTATGATAAGGGTGACTGAAAAAAAGTGGCTTTTTTTAAACATTTTTGAATTTTAGAATCATTTTTTAATCCTTTCCTTCAGAATTTAATCATGTTTTACAACCGGAAAAAGGTCTTGCTGCTTTGTGAATGCTCATTATAGAAATGCAGTTGAGCTACTTCCTTTCATATAGTTATTCATCATATCAGCCAAACGCTCATAAAAACATAGTTTGCTATTTATTGAGAGTGCTTAAAAAAGGTTTGCAAGCAATGAGAATATATAAAAAGCATACAAACACAACCTAGGAATATAAAAGGCTTTTAAACGAAAGTCACTATTATTAAAATGTAATCTCCAACTATTATTTTACGCATGTTTAATGATTTTTAAGAGTAGTTTTTCTAAAAGATTAACTGAGAGCATAAAAGTCCACTGAACAAGGATGACAACTTTCGTCTGGTTTTGTTTTGTAGTTGTCTCAAACACTGATCGGAGCAAAGACTATAAATACTGCCATTCCCCCACCTACTATAAAGAATATTTTGTATCTTGCTGTTGCTATAAGCAGAGCCAGTAGAAACAAACTATGAGCAAATTTGAGGCTAGATGATTCACACAACCACCAAAGTACAAACTAATACTGAAAAAGAAGTGATAAACCACCAATCTGTTTTCCTGTTGCACAAGGTTGTCAGTCAAGTTATCATCGTGTCTTATCTGCATAACTTTACTGTAAAAACTAAATGTTTTAGTCCTTGAATACTGTTTAGCCTATTAATTAAAAAAATCAATACTCTCTAATGCTGAATAGCTTAAATACCTTGTTCATCATGACCTAATCTAAAGCAAGCACTTATGCTGTGAGTGCATCTTTAATTAGTGCCTTTAATGTTGATATTACCAAAAGTTTGTGATCTCTTCCATCAACATCTTCTCAAGCCAAATGCAAATGCTATGATGGTGATGCCTTGTGTATTTGTCCAAGGCATTTGTTTTACAGGGTTTTATGAAGTCATCATCCTTTGACATTTCATGGGCTCCCTTTGGTTTTGGGCTTAGTCTTAATCAACAGGGACCATGTCAATGTAAATCTGACCTAGACAATTCTAGTGTTCATGTTGGCTAATGGAGGACGATGCTGTGGGAAAATTGGGGTTTCAGTGACGAGGTGATGAAGGGCACCCCTTTTGAGGGTGTCGTTTTCTTTTGTTTTTGCTGCTGACCACAAAGGAGGAATTAGTCAAAAGCTTGTTATGAAAACCACATACCCTCTTCGACATAAAATAATCATGCCCAGGGGAAATTGATGTAAGTGTTAGTCTGTGACTGCAGAATTATGTAAGCCACGCTCGATTCTGATAAGTGGCATTTATATATTCATTCATTCATTCACTAACTTATTGACATTCTTCTTTAGGCATGACACTTCATAAAATCACTAAGCAACTTTTGTTTTGGCCTGACAGATTTCTCTGGCAGGACAGTTTGTATGTTGCACTTTTTGAGTTACTGTAATGATGTCTATTCAGAGTGGAATGAGTCATTACCTTTTAACAAGCTCTTGTAAATTAAAAGTACATTTGAATATTAAATTATGATTTACTATTTGATAATCATGATAGTTTTTATATCAAATTAGACCACATTTTGTAATTTCATTGCCCTAATGAACTGTAGTTATCTGTATCGGCCAGCCTCATCAGAAGGGATTGATATTCTTTGTGCCTCAAAGTTGTTTATTTGTAATTATATGAGTGACATACTGTCTCAAGAGTTTAATTTGTGGCAACGTTCATTACAAATATATTAATATCATAAAAATAGCATACAAACAGTCATAAACCCGTTCATCTGCGCAGATATGAATAAATGGATGAAATGTGTTTTCAATTTAAGTCAGTTATTCTGTTCACTAACCTCTAGATCAATTACAGTGATGCATTCATTATCCCTTATTAAAAAAATAAACTATCCCTTTGAACTGAGACTCTGGAGATGCTGTTATTTACAGGATGCCACCAAACGCATGCATTCTGCAGCAACCCATTTACTAACAGGCATGAATAAAGCAGGATATTGTTAAGAATATCAACACTACTTCACCACATGAGGGTTTGTTGTAACTGATTTTGATTAGTACTACCTGCTCTAAACAGACATTTTTTTTTTAAACTAACAAGTGTTTTTTTTATTTTTTTTTTTTTTTATTATTATTATTATTTCTGTTTTCTATTGTACTGCTTTTTGATATTTTTTCATAAACGATGAGCTATATTTCAAAGTTAGCTGCTGATGGTAAATCAATCACTCTACCACTGACGCTTTCTACATATTACAGGGAGTAATATTATAGCTGTGTGAGCAGATCAATTATTTATTATGCTATATGCTGGAGGATTAATTGGAACTGCTTTTCTCACCATCACAGAGTATCAGTTTATAATAACTTTCATTTATCAACAAACATTATTATATAATGCATAGCAGGTCTTTTGTTAATGCACGTTTATTATATTTTGAAGTATCATAACGCTTTGGTTCTTATAAGATTCAGTTATCAAATCAACTGCTAGTCTATTAGGCATTACATCATGTCATATTAATAATGGCATTGAAGTTAATGGAAAGTGTTTCCTGTTAAAACAGGTTAAAATTAAACTAGCTAATTTTGCCATTCACTTGTACGGTTCTGTTAATCAATTCCTATGGTCTTTTTTTTTTCTGTCAGAGAGGTTTTAATTATAGTTTGGGAAACAGGACTTTTATTTGACAACATCTGCACAACAGACCATTATTAAATGTAATGTATGTCAATATCTCGTTGCGTCATCCGTTTATGCAGCGCGTTCCCAAAAGCTGCAGATGCAGGCTAAACAGATGATGTCTTGTGAAGGCTATTTGGTCGTTATGAAAGTGTCAATACGATTACAATTACCTGATTATAATATCTCTAAAAGTGTTACTATTAATGCCGTTGTTATTGTGTTCGGCCTACTGCTGCTGTTTTTTTCCCCTCACTTCGATGTTGCAACTGATAATAATTTCGCCATGTTCTCACGGTCTCTTTTGCAACTCAGTTCCTCCCATCTTTTTGACAGCTAAAGCTAAAAGATGACTCCGTAATGCATTCTTCCCCCATATAAAATTATCGCATGTTTTGTGGTTTTCAGAGAACACAAGTTTCTTAGGCCTATGACAGATTGAGATGCAGCCCTTTCTTATTGCAGCCAGTGTTATTCGTTTTTCTGGTACGCTATATTGAATGATAATCGTAGTCCTGTTATATTACTGCAAGCTTTGATAATTTCAGAAGAAAATTACCAAGTGATTGTAGCCTACATCTGAAGATGCATTTTTACTTTATTCTTGAAAGGCGAATCATGTTTTTAAAGGTTTGTTTATATTGTTATAATAGTTGTTTATTGACTATCGGTGAGCCATTTTCCAAAACATTTTTTCCTCTTCATTTTTTTTTTTTAAATGGGCAGTATATTTCCTCTTTCGAATAAGTTAAAAACAATGCTGTCTTAAACTACTTACTTAGTGATTATAAGCCTTTTTTTCTATTATTTTAAACTCCTGACAGCTAAAACAGCGTTATGGTCGCACAGCACACCTGACATTTTACTTATGTCGATAAAATTCGTTTAATCTCAAACACATTAGTGTCAGTTTAAAGTATGTGTATTGTTTAAAATGCATTAACTAAAACAAACATTTGCAAAAGACTTTTATGGACACATTGAAACATTTTTCCAACCTCATTATGGGCTACCACTACCAACTCTTTGGCTTCCGTATCAGGAAATATTTGTAAACGTTTGTCCCTCCTGTTTTAGACTTTTTAATTTTAATAACAAGTCCATTCTTATTGTATTAGCCTATTATTATTATTATTATTATTATTATTAGGCCCATTATTATTATTAAACATTTAAAAAAAAAAAAAAAGAATGTGGTAGTGATGGATGTCAGAGGACGGAAATCCTGAGAAAAGCTCTCGTGCAGCTATCTAATGTGGAACTTATTTTGTTTCCTAGCTTCCTTACAAGTCCTCAGGGCCGTTTCCATCCACGAACACTAGCTTCGTAGCCTACACTAGAACGTGTTGAAAGAAATATATATTTTGATACATCTGTAGAATATTAAATGCCTTTACAGTGTATTGTTGAATCTGCAACATAATTTTCATACTGAAACCAATTTCAGTACCCTCGTTTTATAGGCTATTGAAGTGTTTTGGTTTAGTTGCCATTTAATTTTTTATTATTTATTTTATTTATAGCCTGTGCCATTTCATATATCTCGCGGCAGTAGCTTTTAGCTAATTTCAAATAAAAGCACATCACTTAATTACCTGAGTGCACGAGCAACATGCTTGTGTAGCCTATAGCTATTAAACTAGGCTAGTTGTGGAAAATGTTCACCAAGTCTTGACTTTGTTAGTCCAGAGGGGTTTCATATTGCTATACATATCCGAGCCTGCAATCATATAAGTGAGAGAATATTTCAAAACACTTAATGTGTCGTCGACAACTTGTAAAAGCTTTTAAAATTAGTTGCGTTTGCCTTCCAAAATGTGTTAATTCAATTGTCTGCTTCAGATCCAGTATTAAGAATTGTAATTCAGATTATCGCATTAAATATAATTTGATTCAGTCTTCAAAGGTAAAATGTAATAACGGGGGAGGTTATGCCTCTTCCTAATTGTGTTACTGTGAGAGCTGAGCCAGTTATATTGGTAGTAAGTTGTGAAGTCAATTGCATTTGCTTTGTAAATATTAGCCTACTGATAGACTTTGCTCTGATGTGATTATCAATATGAATAACCGCCTCTCACGTAAAATAGCCTGGTCTAATTGTAGCTTTTTATTGAAGGGCTTTGCAGATTATCCTGTCTTAACAGAGTCATAAAAACATTAATGTCATTGCAGTTAAACGTTACGCTGACTAAAATCTAGTTGTATTCTTGCTATGAATTTGTAGAAGACATCTTGAGTTGCTTCTCTCTGCATAGAAAAACTTTATTAATTTGAAACTCACCATAACACGCGATGAGCCCTCCGTTGTGTCCGCTTTCCTGCTGGAGTTTGCTGCTGTCTGGGGGAGTTTTGCAGGAGGACCTCTGCATGAAGAGGTGGTATTTGTTAAAGGTGCCTTCCCCAGCAGTGGCATCCAATGACTGGCATTCCTGCTGGAACGGACTCCCAGATTTTTCCCCGTACGCCTGACCTTTGTTGGTCAGGAAAGCGGGGCTGTATTTGGTGTCACTCGCCTGGAATGTCCTGAAAGGGTTCGCCTGGTGATCCCTACCTTGCGGTGCAGATGGGCTATAATATGAATCCATGGATGTCATTTCGCAGTATGAAACGCACGTCTCGGCGTTCATTCCTAAAAAAAAAAAAAAAGTTTCGGGAAGAAAAAGACGTCCAAACGATTTTTTTTTTCTTTCTTCCTTTCTTTTTTTGGAGAGCAAAGCGAACAGATACTCTCACACTCTCTTCCTCTTACAAACGAATACACACACACTCTCACACACACGCACGCATAGACTTGTGCAGCAGCTGGCTTTGGTTATAAAATGATTCAGATGTTTTCCAGAAACGGATAGCTAACCAAAAGCTAAAAAGCCCCCTTAAGGTTAGAGGAGTAACGAAAAATGCGTCTTCTGAAGATGCAGCCCAGATCTCCTCGGTATAGACCACTACGCACGTCAAGACCTCTCCTCGGTTATTATGTAGATGAAATGAATGGGTGAGGTCAGACCTTTTGCTAAGAAGAAAAAAATGTTTTGTTGGAAATATGTGGGGGGACTTAACACATGACATTAATGTCATTAGGATATGAAATATATAACTGATTGAATGTGAAGGGCAACACGGAGGGAGCAATTTAATGGTTGATTCGCAATGCTTTTTAACTAAAGGCTTTATCCTGCCAACAAAGAAACAAGCTTGATCTCTATACGGGATTATATGTGCGTTGTGTTTAAGCCATTGGTGTGTTTCACTGTTAGACTCTTATGGGGTTTTTTTTTTCTGTTAAATATTTTCACGTTTTGACGTGTTTATCTTTTTAATCAGTTCTTATTAAAGGGGAAATAAATGCCTTTGCCACTCTCAAGATTGACTTCATATGCATTTCTGTGCATTTAAATATTTTAACGCAATTTGAGAGCACTATTAAACCCGAACAAATTAAAATAAAATATTTTAAATTTATAGATTGCTGTAAAACTTATTCTGTAAAAAAAAAGATTAAGGCCACACTAGAACTTGTCACTGAATTCTCATTTGTTGTCAGGAAGGTGTTCTTCCAAACACTATATCATGTTTCGTTTATAGTGTTGTTGGTCTGCCAGATCTTTTTGTTTGGCGTTTTAACAATCAGCATGAAATTATGTAGTTTCTAATAAATAAATAAATAAATAAATGACGAATGTTTTCACATATTTCTATTGGAATAACAATCCTTGCTGAAGCAACGTGTCATATGGTCGAGGTGGCAGTAAAACCTGACGTATGATGACGTAGGTTTGGGCAACAGAAGTTTCAGTCATGTAACATTTTGTCATTTAATTATGCACATTAAACATTTAGTAAGTTAATGTGCGTACAAAATCTTTTTTATTTCATAAGTTCATATCACTTTATAAAAGTTAATGTCGTGTGTGTGTGTTCTTTTTTTTTTAATCTGCTGTCATTCTCGGGTATATTGTGATTATTCTAAATAATCACAATATTTGAATTTGCCACCAAGCGAACATTTCCAACACCTATGTGATATTTGCAGGTTCTTAATTTTATCTTAAGTTAGAGGTTTTTAAGACCCAAATTTTCCGAATCTACAGAAGAGAAGAGCAGTCCCGAGGCCTTTTCATTGTTAGCATTTTTGTTTGTTTTTTGTTTTGTTTGAGTGAGTGAGATGTCTATTAATTTGCATGCGAGCATTAAAACTTAATAAATCTTTTTTATTACATAGTGTGTTCTTTATCCAAAATTCTTTTCAAAACAACAAGCTATACAATTGCGAGTCATCATTGGTTAAATAACAAGTCGAGTGAACAGCGTGAGACATCTAATTTATTGTTATTTGCGCAGCCCATGCTTTAATGCCTGTCCGTATCCGTCATCATGCATGCAACTTAATGGTGATGATGGTAAAGCACGACTGCTTTAATTATATGAAAAGCAGAGGGTAAGCCTAGGGCAAGATAACAAACCTGTCTAAATCACACACATATCCAGCGATGGCGATGCAATTCGGGGCCCTGTTTGATGCTGAACTGATACAACAAATTGAAACAGCTGACCTGTGAGTAGGCTAATTCGATAAAATTGCATAATTTTTCACACCAGTTTGTCCAAAAAAAAATATTATAAAAAATATGATTTATTTCCCGTCTGTTAGGCCTATTTGGAGTGTTTAGTGATGGCTTGGTTATCAATTAATTTTTTATTTTTTGACGCCTTGATTATTTAAAATAGTAGGTTAAGTGTTTGTATTATTCAGTGGCATTGGAAGGCAGCACTTAAGATGAAAACGTTGGTGAGGGGAAATAAAGAGCGTCATAAAACAGTGTCAGCTAAAGCTGCCTTCCTTATAAAATCTAATAGAGCATTTATTTCTGGTGCTGCGTTGAAGTTCTTTCGTACATCAATTCTTCCGCTATCAATGAAAAAACTATCGTCTAAAGCTAGAAGTGACCATTCTGTCCACCGCAACCAAATATTTGACTTAATAAAGGAAACATGAGCTTAACTGGATTTCTGCAATGCACCACATGGGTTGGTTGCTTGCAGTTGTAAGAATACTGAGATGATCGTTTCTACTGCTATATTACATGTAATGTCTGCCAATGATAATAAAACATTGTGTATAATCATTTTTTATTATTGTAATGTTTTAAGTTCATCACTGATTTACAGTTAAGCCTTAACGGGTGTAATTATCTATAAAAGAAATTAATGTTTTGATCATTTTGATTTATTAAATATTTCAGTATTCTCATAGCTTATTTTATAATATTGCCCCCTTTGCAATTAGATTTAAAAAAAAAAAAAAAAAAAATCCGTGTTGTTGGCTGATTCACTTGTCAGATTGTGTTTGAAGCATGCAATCCAGAATCGTCTGTTTACCTGCACTGTGTACAGTGCACGCTTTTCTTTTTTGTTTTTTTTTTGTTTTGTTTTTTTGGTCTGTGTGTGGGGGTGCACTTTTTCAATTAGCAGACTGTAAGGTTAGTTCATGTGCAAATATCTGTCGCAAATTTCACTTTCAGTGAAAAGCGCATTGATTAAATTCGTTTCAAACCCAGGGCTAAATGTAGGCTAATTGAATTAGCTCAGGTTTAAAGTTTTGGGTCTCGATTTTCAGACTGCCCTCGTGAATGATAAACATAGAGCCATCAGAACCGGCTCCATTTTCACGTCGAACCCTCTTGGATATATATATATATATATATATATATATATATATATATATATTTTTTTTTTTTTTTACATGTTTAGGCTATTATCTCTTGAGTTATTTATGGCTGTCAAATGTCTCACGCACGTGTCTAGGATAATTTCATTGATGTTGCTATGTTTAATAGGCTTTGTGTTACATTTTCATATTTGTTTTATTATGTGTTTTCTAAATTACGTAATTTTTATTTAAGTGAAATAAAGTATAGTATTTAATTCAAAATATGAATATTTGCTAAACTAATTACCTATTTAGTGTTTCAAATATTAATATTTTAAATATTTAAATTGTTTCACTGCTTTTTAAGATAGGCTATATAATCGTACACGATTATGCCAAACTATTGTCGAAAATTTTAATTCATAAATTTAAAATATTCAGTAGGCTAACATAATAGGAAAAAGTGTATTCATTTTCGTATGAACTGCATTTTTAATGTATTTTATAGCCTGTAACTTAATAGATACGGACAAAAAAAAAAAAAAAAGAGCGCCGCTTCATGTTACTCAATATGCTAATTAATTTACCGAATCTAAAATTCATTCTCCTCCTTATGAATCGGTAGTTTTGAACGTCCAGCGATCATATAGCTAATAAACGCGAAGCTGGCGATACAAGCACACACACTGAAGCACTAAAGTCCATCCGTTTTTATTGTCCGCGCATCATGTTAACAATCATTTACACGCTGAATAAAGCAGAACAGATTTAGCCCTCTTTATACATTTTTGTCTAGTCTCTCATGCCCTGCAGAAAAAGCACAGCTGCGCTGGCACAAACAAAACTGGCATCAGATGGAGAATAAAACAGTCGCTTCAAATGAGTGAAGCATCTCTCTAAACCTGCCTCCACATATGGCTCTTGGGCAAGATGAACTAGAAATAGAAGGAGGGTGTGCAGGAATAATGTTATGTTTGCTTCACAAGACAGCTTTCAGGATGCTTGCAGGATGTGGTTGTCCCTGTGGACAGGTATTATATAGCAGACATGATGTCACATGTGAATTTTTACATCAGGTTGTGTGCAGTGTCCTGGCATTTATTGTGGTAGAGATCAGTCGCTCGACAGAGCTGCGTTGTGTATCCTGCGTGTAGAGCATATGCCACAGCAGAACAAATGTGAACCAGCCCCATGCAGTCTGTTTCCAGCCCTTTCTCCATCTGATTGGATATGAAGGGCAGTTAGTCCACTGAAAAGGTGCCTGTAAATTTATATATCACTGTCAGGGCAGATTATTCTGAGCACAGTCTGCCCTCACCTTTCATAAATCATTCCACACATTCAACTGGTTGTTAATTATTTCAGAATTTGCAATCAACAGCATTTTGGGATGATTAATATGATGGCTGATGAGACCGTATGTGTCTGAGTGTTAAAACTGCTGCTTTTGTGTGTATTTGTCATTTAATCTTAAAGGGATAGTTCACCTAAAAATTCTGTTATTAATTAGTCACCCTCATGTTGTTCCAAACCTGCAAGACCTTCGTTCATCTTCGGAACACAAATTACGATATTTTTTTTAATAAAATCCGTGTTTATCTCCCATGAAAGCAACGAAATTGCCACATTCAAGATCCAGAGAAGTAGTAAAGACATTGTTAAAATAGTCAACGTGACTACAGTGGTTCAACCTTAATGTTATGAAGCGTCAAGAATACTTTTTGTATTTTCGCAAAAACAAAACAATAATAATGACTTTATTCAACAATTTCTTTTCTACCCTGTCAGTCTCCTTTAAGTTGACGCAGTGCAGTGCTTCCGTGTTTACGTCAGAACGCCAGCTCAGTATTGGCCGACGCTGTTCATGTGACGCATATGTGTGGAAATTGTTGAATAAAGTTGTTATTTTTGTTTTGTTTTTGTTATTTTCTTGTTGCTTCATAACATTAAGGTTGAACCACTGTAGTCATTTTAACTATTTTAACGATGTCTTTACTACTTCTCTGGACCTTGAATGTGGTAATTTTGTTTCTTTCTATGGGAGATTTAAAAAAAAACAAAAAAAAACCAACCTTGGATTTCATCAAAAATATCTTAATTTGTGTTCTGAAGATGAACGAAGGTTTTGCGGGTGTCGAATGACATAAGGGTGAGTAATTAATAACATAAATTTCATTTTTGGGTGAACTAACACTTTAATAGTATCATATAGTGAATTGTGGAATCACATTTACTCTGCTTTCAAACTCCCTGATTTCATACTCTCTTACAATTAAGTGAAAAATACTGTTTAAAAACGAATAAGTTTGGCTTGAACTAAAAAGTTATTTTCTGCCTGCTTTACAGTTTAACAACTTTGGGAACCTTGTAACGAATGGCATTTAATTCAGAATTCTTATCTTTTTGCAGGAAGTTACTAAAATAATATTTCTTTGCTTTAATCATATGCATTTTACATGCTTTAATCCACACACATATTTGACAAATTTGCCTGCTCTTTATTTGCGAAAATTTAACAAGAACATATTTAGACAATGCAAATTTAATCTAGGTAAATAACATATAATTTTGTATCATTTTACATACACATCTGTTTTGATATATGTAGGCCATCAGTGCTACACTCAGAGTAGTTGGTTTTGCTCTCATGCCCAGCTTCATTCTCTGTAATTGTTTTAAGTACCATACTCCATAAATGCAAGTTATTGCCTAGAACAGAAATATGGCAAATGCAAATGGCTACAGTGAAAGATAACACTCTATTTAAAGTGTCAGCTAAGCCACATATCCACCTGCCCTTAATAATTCAGCGCACTGAGCATGGCATTTTAGCGACTTAATTAATTTGATTTAATTATTGTTTCTTGTTGTCCAATCAAATAATGTTTTATGTGGATTACTTTAAATCAAATACATTTTGTGTAAAACATTCAACCATAGCAAACATTTGCTATTCTTTTTTCCCTTAATTAGTCATTTTTCTTTAACTATTAGCTCTTTTTATTTGTCGTCTCAGCAAGTCTTTAATTAACTGCATCTGTTTTCAGATGTGTCAAATGATTTGTTCAGAAACAATAGAAATTCTTCAGCCTTAACCATGTGTAACATTAAAAGGACAGCTTGGTAGAAATGTTGTCAAATTTGCTGATATATTAAAACTAGAAACTTCTTTGTTTGAGCCACAAGCAACAAACCATATCCCAGTGGTAGCGCGAAAACCCCACAAAAGCCTTGATCCTTGAATTTCACACTGTTTTCTGGGTAAGAATGAAGAAATCTGTGACCTTTTTATCAGCTTTTGCAAAGAGAGTAAAAAATGCATGTTCATTAGATTCATTTAATCACAGTGAGTTCTGGCAACAGCAAAAAATAAATTAAGTTGATATTATTAAAATCATTGCACCAAAAAAGAAATAATACTAATTTAATGACTCATTCTGCCAGATTAATTATTTGCATATTTTGCTCCAAATAATGCAATGTGACCTTGTTCTCTCTAAATTCTTCATGCCTTTTAAAGTCATGGAGCATATAAATGTTACATCTTATTATGGTGCAATTTGTGCAACATGTGCTTTCGTAGGCTTGCACAATATGCTCAAATACTGAGCCTAAAGTCTCAGTTTAAAGAATGTTTTAAGTAGGCCTACATAATCACAAATTGACTCTTATCAGAATACCTGACAATGAAATTTGACAGTTTTAATGATACAAAACCACAAGGTGAAAAAAAGTATTTGCTCAACTAAAGGTAGGGTCAAGAAAATCATAATAAAAAGTCAACCTTTTGACATAAAGATAAAGAATGGATTCAAGCCATGTTATGAATCTTGTATTTATAGACATTGCTCTGTGGAAAACCTTACCATATGTGTACTAGAACTTTTAACTTGCATTTAAAGCATAACAGATTTGCTTCTTATTGTTTGTGGTTTGCGTTGAGGTAAAATAGTGTAGTATGTTGAGATACCACGGGTATTATATTATGATATGCTCTGCCCTCATCTGAACATCTCTTTTACAACATGAGATTTATGACAGATGTGCTCAAAAGCTGACAAATTTAATTCTCCTCTAAATTTAATGCTTGTTGCACCTATTTTTATAATATTTATGCTTTCACTCTGTCATTATCAAGTGTGATACGAAAGGGGTCACCATGTCATCAAATGACCTTTGACAGCATTTTCAATGGAACTTATTTAAGTAAATTTGGGGGGTTATCTATTTCTGTATTTTTCAAAACACATTTAAAAGTTATGGAAGCAGTTTCAAGTTGACCATTGATGGAAATACATTATCGGTCACAGGGGGCACTGGCCTGTGGCAAAGGCAGTGGATGCTTCCGTTTGAAGATGTTAATTTGGTGTGACAAGTGAGTCATAATTGATGGTTTTGTTCATAACAGCAGCTCACAATAACTCACAGTGCAGATGCAGCAAAGACAGACAGCAGGAAAAAACAAGCAAGGAAATGATCTTTGTCATTTTATTTGGAAGAGTCACTTCACGCTTTATTAATCGATTTGGCTGATAACATTAAAGCAGTTCCTCACTTTATTTTAGTACTTGTGAATCACTAGTTTGCCCAGGGCATAGGAAATAGGATGTCATTGTGCTTAAACTGCCCCTATATCCCTGCTTGCATATCTACGAGAGTCCTTAGTATGAAGTGCATCTCTTCCAGAGTCCAAACAGGCCTTAATTCCGAGGCAGTAAACAACACTAATTGGCCATCAAACAAACTTGACATGCGTTTCAGTGTTCAGATGAAGTGCAGGCCCCGTTTTAGTTTTTCATCTGTGAATGTGCATATGTGCAATACACGTCATGCATTCATTCAGAACATGACCCAAATTTGCTATAATTACTTGTGCCAGCTCTGACAGCATATACTTCTGTGTGCTGTTTGATTTGTAATTTATCATAATTTCTGAATCACAGTTAACACCAACAGTTCCCACAGTAATGTGTTTGATTGCGCACATGGATGAAAGCTGCAATGTCAACGTGTTGTGCAGACATCTGTGTCAAATTATATTGGATAATATCAAATAGTACAATGCAAAAATGTGTAACTTATTTCACTTTTTCAAAAAGAGTGTCTTTTATATTTGTGTTTTAGCATAGCTGGTTGCTAAATATAAGATGCCATTTTAGTATATTTTATCAACCTTATCCATAATATAGAATATTTTTAAGTAGAAAAATTCCAAACAAAATATTAAGAAAATGTTTTACAGACTGAATTAAGAAATGATTGTGAACCCTTTATTTCCTGATGGACTTACACTGTTGCTTTTCACACAGTTTACGAAAAACAGCTCTTGTAACTTTGCTCCAGTGAGTGACAGCAGCTCTTGAGGTGATGAATACATGTTAAATAATCCTTTTATTTTATTCTTCTTGTTGAGGTAACGCATGTTAAGCAAATGGTGCTCAAATGATTCTCTCTCTTCTCTTATTATATTTTAAAAGTCTTAAATGTCCATTGGAACTACATGCACTCTAAAAAAAAAAATGCTGGGTCAAAAATAATCCAAGTTGGGTTGAAAATGGACAAAACCAGTGATTGGGTTAAATGTTTGCCCAACCTGCTCGCTAGTTTTATTTAACTCAACTGTAGTTTAAAAATGACTCTATTGCTTGCTTAAAACCCAAATATGAACCCAAAATATGTTGGAAATTAACATTTATTAATAGCCTGTTGATCTTAATGTTGATTATTACTGTTCCCTCTAGTAATTATGTGTCTGATTTTTAATTTCCAACCTATTTTGGGTTCATTTTTAAGCCAGCCATATGTAATTTTTAAAGAATAGTTGAGTTAAATAAAACTGCCCAGCACGTTGGGCAAACATTTAAAGGATTAGTTCACTTTCAAATGAAAATTACCCCAAGCTTTACTCACCCTCAAGCCATCCTAGGTGTATATGACTTTCTTCTTTCTAAAGAACATAATCAGAGAAATAATAATAAATATCTGCTCCGGGGGGTTAAAAAAGGCCTTCTGAAGCCAAGTAAAGTGTAAAAATAACCTATATTTAACAAGTTATAAAGTAAAAAGTTTAGCTACCGCCAGACCGCCTTTCGTATTCAAGTGTAAACTGGCGTCGCGTCAGTTACACTTTTGCCGTAAGTTGAATATGGAAGGTGTAGGACGTAGTTTTTTTTAACTCCACAAGTTTTACACTTTCTTTGGAGTTTAGTTTTGAAGGCATTCTGGCAGAAGCTAAATATTTTACTTCATAACTTGTTAAACATGGATATTTTTTTTTACACAAACGCATTGCTTCGCTTCAGAAGGCCTTTATTAACCCCCCGGAGCCAATCTCCATTTGTGTTCATCAGAAAAAAGAATACACTCAAGAATATACTCATATACACCTTGGATAGCTTGAGGTTGAGTAAAGCTTGGGACAATTTTCATTTGAAAGTGAACTAACATTAATCCTTTAACCCAATCGCTGGGTTTGTCCATTTTCAACCTGACTAGGATTGTTTTTAACCCAGCATTTTTTAGAATGTGGGTTAAAGCAAGTATACATTGTATAGTTTGATCAATATACACTATAGTTCAAAAGTTTAAGGTCTTTTTATTATTATTTCATTAATACTTTTATTCAGCAAGGATGCAATAAATTGATCAAAAGTGACAGTAAAGGCATGTATAATGTTACAAATATCTCTTTTTCAAATAAATTCTGTACTGTTGAACTTTCTTTTCATAAAGAATCTTGAAAAGATGCATCACGGTTTCCAAAAATATTAAGTCGCACAACTTTTTTCAGCATTGGTAATAGAAAGTAATGTTTATTGAGCAGCAAATCAGCATATTAGAAAGATTTCTGAAGGATCATGTGATACTGAAGACTGGAGTAATTACATGTTAAAATATGTATTAAAATAGAAAATTACTTTTAAAAAAGTTATTTTAAATTGTGATACATGCAGCCTTGGTGAGCATAAGAGATTTAAAAAAACAAAAAAACTTACTGTTCAAACACACAAATACATCGAATTACATCAACTTGATGCAAAGTATGCATGTATTAAAGGGATTGTTTACCCAAAAATGTACGTTCTTACATCCTTTAGTCACCCTCATGTCATTCCAAACATGTATGACTTTCTGTATGACTGATAGATTACTAGTGTGATGTTTAGTGTTGTTTTGGTCTCCATTGATGTTCATTGTATGGACAAAAACAATTCTTCATAATATTTTTATGTTTTCTTTTATGTTCTGAGTCATACAGGTTTGGAACGACATGAGAGTGAGTAAAGGTATAAACTGTCCCTTTAACCTGTTTGCCTGTGATAATGTCTCACTGGTAGAGCAGATGTTTAACAACATTTAACATAGGGACTTTACTATGATCAGGAACTGGATTACCCTGGAATCGTTCAAAAGCCTTTTTCCCATCAGAATTCCTATGTGTGAGACGAAGAGAATGCTTGGGAGAGAGGAGCGGAATCTCTGCCATCACCTCTCCATGGTAACCAGATGGTGTTCTTCCACCACAGTCATGCTGTGGTCCTGCTCGTATGCAACATGACGCACAGACTTGGCTGTAGGCTTGTTTATTTCGTTGTGTATATGTTTTGTGGCGGTGTCTGTGCACTCTGAGACTCAACCCCACCAATGCTGAACCCAAGCCTGTTTAGGGTCTGGCTCCTGACCTCCGCACGGTCACATGGGTATGGAGCTCTCCGACTCGCCCAGACATGAGAACATCTCCTGGGCGAGGATGAGCCATGTCTATTTGGAGCTCTGCTCCAGATTTTTATGTGTAGCTGAAATTGGTTTCACATGAGTTGGGGGGCAGCCTGCATCAGCAGATTTTCTGATCAAATTAAAGCGAGAAAGAGGGCAAAAAAGGCAGCGGTTGTACTGATCTTTAATTGAATAAACAGGACTTGAGGAAGGGAGGCGAGAGAGTCATCAGTACTTGTTCTCACCACTGTCCTCATGGTCAAAGATAGTTTAACCCCAGTGGCAAATAAGGCCTTCAATACTCCTTCCTGACTTCTTCAGCTAGACTTTATAAAGTTGTGGTTAAGACCAAAGAGCCATCAGATGTGTGCACGATAAGTGTCATCTTTCATCCTTGGAGAGAAATTCAGGAATTTAATTTTTCCCTTTCAATTTTTAGACCCAGTGTTGGCTGTTCAGTATCATTCACTGGCGCACATGCTGGAGAATACACAATCAAACCGTTTTCTCATCTTTTTATCCAAAACCGGGTGTTTTTGTGACACCTCAACTGGATTCAGATCTGCTTATCACATTGGAGGTCTCATGCTTGTGCCCGGGACCCCCTTAGATGAAAGTTTATTAAGATTTATTAAAATGCTTCCCATATGTGTCTGGTGCTGGAATCTGGTCTTGATCTTACAATCGCTCCTTTAGTGATATGATCAGTTGGGTGAATTATGCCACTTCATCAAATTCAGAGCACACCCGACGTGAGCCGTACGGCAGTTTAAAAGAGAGGAAAAAAGCGCAAGAGAAATGAAGAGCGATGGAAACGAGGGGAAAAAAGCACTAGAAATAAAGTGAGAGGGATTATTCTCATCATTCTGAAGCAGGATAAGAGAAGCACCACAGTTTCTTCTGGATTATTACTGATCAAAAGAATTACTTTGAGTATTCAGAAGAAATGGAATGAGAGTAGGCATGTTCCATGAATCAGTGTCACTGCAATTATTTGTCAAACATGTTTGGGTATGTCATTGTATCAGCAGTTCTCTTGTGAAATGCAGAGATGCACAGAAAGACTCCAGTTATAATCAAGAAACACCAATCATACCAAAAGTATCCAGCAATTGACCACTGGTATGTAAATAACTGGCGTTTCTCATGCTTGGGCAGAATTATGAGTGCTTTTAGTGTCTTGCATTTAATT
This sequence comes from Ctenopharyngodon idella, assembly GCF_019924925.1. Taxonomy (NCBI): domain Eukaryota; kingdom Metazoa; phylum Chordata; class Actinopteri; order Cypriniformes; family Xenocyprididae; genus Ctenopharyngodon; species Ctenopharyngodon idella. The sequence continues at coordinate 4,134,703 of NC_067226.1, forward strand.
TGTATCCCATGGCAGCCACTTCAGCATCATGGGTTAGATGAGTTTTACCAGTATGTGAAAGCAGAAGAATGCTAAGCAAAATATTTGGCAACATACCTATACACTGTCTTATATTCACTTATATTCTTTTTATTTATTTATTTATAGTTTGCTTTATGGATATTAAAAATAATCATGCATTTTAGGAGTGCATGCTACAATTTCCATTCTGCCACTCTCTGAAAGAAACAATAATAATAAAAAGTTTACATTAAGGTCTGTATGAGTGCTTGACACCCCAAAAGGCATTCTGGGCTTGTAGCAAAGGGAATATCCAAACATTTCTCACAGATAATGCTGTGCAAATGGCTTGCAGACAGCAATTTTGGTAGCAATTTATTCTGAATAAATTACACAAATGTCCAGCAATTGTCTTTTTTTCTCTTCCCTCATTCCTTTGGGAAAAGCCAGATGTGGGAGTGTTGGGTGCTGTGGTTGGTTCTATTATGTTTGAGCGTCTGATAATAAAACAGCAGTTGTGCTTCTGTAGACATTTATTATTGATTTGGTAACTATTCCTATTGTAAAAAGATGATATCTTGCTTTGTGACCTTATGTTGTCTAGGATCATAATTCCTCATGTTTTGCGTTGAATTATCTTTGAGATATAACCAATCAGAACCAGTACAATCTGGTATATGTAGAGTTGTGGAATATGTTTTTCGTTTTTTTTTTTTTTTTTTTAAGAACAGTCAAGGATCCCTCTTATGACAGTAAACCACTTGACTTGGCAAACCATTGCAGAACCAGGATTTGAATTTTCTTTAAAAACATATTCAGTCCCAAGGACAGCTAATTGGTTTTAATTTGAAAACAGGACACATGGCTTTCTGTACATTATAAAAATTGAGAGAATTGAGTTAGAAATCCATTTTTTCTACATTTGGCCTGTTATAAGAATAATGATCCATTTGACTTGATTTATCCTACAACTTGTTGACAATGGCACTTTCATTCTTAAAGTCTCCAATGAAATTGTCAACTATTAAGTGCGTTTTATGCATATATGAAACAAAATCTGTTATATATGTTTTTCTGTATTGCTTTTGTTTTTTAGCTGAAGGATGCAGGGCTTGAGCTTTTTATAAAGTTTTTAGCTCTTTATTCTTGAGAAATATGGTTGTTTATTGTACTCATATGAGGCTGTTACTCTGAAGTTTATTATTGTTCAGCGGCATTTTGCCAATTCCCCTCTGTTTAAGAAAGAAAACAAGCCCATAATGTTCAAATGAGCCCAATTTTGGTTCAAATTGTGTGGAATCAGGTGAATAAAAAGGAAATGCTATTAGGACACTGACTGTTTTTAGTCTGAAAAGATGGAATGCTGGTTTATTGGAAAATAGGTTTATTGGAATCAAGAACCTAAATGTTTAAGTAAACTTCATTTAGTCTCATGAAGTAGTTTGATTGGGTATGTGTGGCCTAATGCACGCCTAGCACAGTTTAACACTACCTCCTCACTATAAATTAGATTTTTTTTTTTTCCCCCAGTTGAAGTAAAAATTGATTTAAATGGTGGTTTATTTACTATTATGTGGTGTTATTTTTTTCCACTTGGTGCAAACGGAATCAAACAAGAGAAAATATCATTAAGTGCCCCATACTGAACACTATTGAACAACTTGAAATTTGTTGTTAATAAGGTTCATGTGCCATTTTCAGAAATGATAGGTCCCATATGTATATGTAAAGTACTGACATGGTCAGAATTTAATTATTGTCAATAAATAAGAAAAATCCAAATTCCTCCATAAGAAAAAACAAAACAAAATTTTATAGCTCCTTGTCATATTTGATAATGGGGCCATTATATTGGTATATTGAAAACAAAAATGATACCATTCCCAGGCTGACATGTCTTTACATCTGCTCCATAACGCAATATAAAACCTCATTGGAGAGGAGGAATTCTGGCACAAAATTATATTACCCTGCTATTTCCATGACCACCAGAAGGACTTTCTTTTTCAGTTTGAATAAATTAGTTTTCATTAACGTCATTATAGAATTGCCTTTCAAGAATTACGGTTCAACCATGAACAACTGTGACTATGTTCAGAATTAAACTTTCTTTTGAAAATTTTAATTTACCACATTACAATTGCTAATATACCATGGAATTTCAGTGGTATCAAGCAAGAACATTGAACACTGAGCTGCCAATAATGATGGGTGTGTATAAACATTGTGCTGGGAGTCGAGGAGGTCATAGATTTGTGATGCATCCCAGAGAAGAACTGATTTGAGACCACATATTCAGGGCATTTCTTGACTTATCCTTAAATTTTCCTGCATGACTTTATAGAATTTGATTTAAAATCCTTGATTTTGTCTGACGTGTTGTCTTGAATGACTCCCTCATATATTTGATGTTGAAAACCTAACTGTGGAACATCCACGTGAAGTGGAGAATCATAGACTTGGCAAAGCTTTAGTGCCTTTTTTATTTGTATCCCAAGACTATATTACATCCGTAGCTCTCTCACCGCAGTCTTGCCCATTGAACATATCTAAATCCTTAGAAGAACCCTTGTCTTTTGGAACAGTTCAACTAAACAAACATTGGCTTTGATTTGCTGTGTTTATAGTTGCAGGAGGACACGCAGTATAATATGCATTAAGATTTGTTTGAATTCCCAAACAAACAATGTCAGTGAATGAAGGTGAAAGTGATGTCCATTTCATTTTGAATCACAATATCATTGCAAGATCATTTTCCCTTTAAAGTCTTTCAAATTTCAAAGTTTCATGAATTTGGCAAATGCATGGTAATGTTGTAAAGTAAAGCGAAGAATAAATAATTTGTTTCTGCCAGTGTCAAACATGATTCCATTGCAAGAAAAACAGGGTAGGTCTCTCCAGGCCTGGCTGAGGCAGCTTTCCTTCTCAGTGCATTTGGAAGGGATGAAAGCTCAGTGTGATCCCAAAGGTCATCTGGTGACCCTGTCTCTGTTTTCACAAGCGGAGGCCTGATCCTCAGTTCTGCTCTTGGAAGTTGGTGAGCAGATCGGCTGCTGTTGTCTTAGTGAGGTGGGCCACACTCTCACAGTGAGGTGCCCGCTGTCATCACTGTGACCTCTGAACTCACTGATGGTCAGACCCAGGACTCCTGAGGCTGAAGGCAGTATTGCAGATGACCAACGACTGAAATTCATATAGGGGTCAAAGATCAAGATCTGTGGACATATTTGTATTTATTTACTTTTATTTTAGCTCACTGTAAGTTCTATTAGGGTGGAACAACATATTATTTTTGGTAAATTTTTCCTCACTGTCTTAAAAGGTGAAGATACACGGGGCAACTTTCAGAGCAATGTTGCCTAGCGATGTTGCCTGGGCACTTTTCCATTGAGAATAGGCAACAAATTTCTATCTGGATACTTTAGATTGAAATTTGTTGCCCATTGTCAATGGGAAAGTGCCCAAGCAACATTGCCCGGCAACATCGCTCAAAAAGTTGCCCCGCAAATCATCACCTTTACAGTTTGTTGCAATTTTACCTCAAAATTTTGGTATTTTTTTTCTCACTATCTACCTTTTGATAGTGTTTAAATCTACACTAGCATTCAAACGTTTGGGGTTGGAAATTTTTTGTAAATGTTTTTGATAAACTGAAAATAAGCCAAAAAATACAGCAATACTGTTGTGAAATATTATTACAATGTGGAATATTTTTAAATCTAATTTATTCCTGTCATGCCTGAGCTGAATTTTCAGCAGCCATTACTCCAGTCTTCAGTGTCACGTTTGGTGTTCAAAAAAACATCATTCATTTGAAATAGAAATCTTTTGTAACATTATAAATGTCTTTACTGTAACTTTTGATCTACACCCCAAATTCCGGAAATGTTGGGACATTTTTTAAATTTGAATAAATTGAATACTAAAAGATGTTCAAATCACATGAGCCAATATTTTATTCACAATAGAACATAGATAACATAACAAATGTTTAAACAGAGAAATTTTACACTTTTATCCACTAAATGAGCTCATTTCAAATTTGATGCCTGCTACAGGTCTCAAAAAAGTTGGCACCGGGGCAACAAATGGCTGAAAAAGCAAGAAATGATTCAGCTGGGAGAACATCTAGCAATTAATTAAGTTAATTGATATCAGGTCTGTAACATGATTAGCTATAAAAGGGATGTATTAGAGAGGCAGAGTCTCTCAGAAGTAAAGATGGGCAGAGCTGTGAAAGAGTGCGTAAAAAGATTGTGGAATACTTTAAAAACAATGTTCCTCAACGTCAAATTGCAAAGGCTTTGCAGATCTCATCATTTACAGTGCATAACATAATCAAAAGATTCAGAGAAACTGGAGAAACCTCTGTGCGTAAGGGACAAGGCCGAAGACCTTTATTGGATGCCCGTGGTCTTCGGGCCCTCAGACGACACTGCATCACTCATCGGCATGATTGTGTCAATGACATTACTAAATGGGCCCAGGAATACTTCCAGAAACCACTGTCAGTAAACACAATCCGCCGTGCCATCTGCAGATGCCAACTAAAGGTCTATTATGGAAAAAGGAAGCTATATGTGAACATGGTCCAGAAGTGCTGTCGTGTCCTGTGGGCCAAGGCTCATTTAAAATGGACTGTTTCAAAGTGGAAAAGTGTTGGTCAGACGAGTTCAAATTTGACATTCTTTTTGGAAATCACGGAATCACGTGTCCTCCGGGCTAAAGAGGAGGGAGACCTTCTAGCGTTCAGTTCAAAAGTCAGCATCTCTGATGGTATGGAGGTGCATAAGTTCATAGGGTATGGACAGCTTGCATGTTTTGGAAGGCACTATGAATGCTGAAAGGTATATAAAGGTTTTAGAGCAACATATGCTCCCCTCCAGATGACGTCTATTTCAGGGAAGCCCTTGTGTATTTCAGCAGGACAATGCAAAACCACATACTGCAGCTATTACAACAGCATGGCTTTGTTGTAGAAGAGTCCGGGTGCTGAATTGGCCTGCCTGCAGTTCACCTATAGAGAACGTTTGGTGCATCATTAAACGAATGATGACCACAAACTCTTCAGCAGCTGGAAACCTGTATCAGGCAAGAATGGCACCAAATTCCAACACCAAAACTCCTCGATGCCCAAACGTCTTCACACTGTTTTGAAAAGAAGAGGAGATGCTACGTCATGATAAACATGACCCCATCCCAACTATTTTGAGACCTGTAGCAAGCATCAAATTTGAAATGAGCTCATTTTGTGCATAAAATTGTACAATTTCTCTGTTTAAACATTTGTTATGTTATCTATGTTCTATTGTGAATAAAATATTGGCTCATGTGATTTGAAAGTCTTTTAGTTTTCATTTTATTCAAATTTAAAAAACGTCCCAACATTTCCAGAATTCAGGTTAGATTTAATGTGTTCGTTGCTAAATTAAAGCATTATTCTTAATCTTACTGACCCCAATTTTTGAATGGTGCAGTCTTAAAAAATGGCAAGTTATTTCAACCCAAATTTTGGTCAAAAATGGACTCAACGGTTGGGTTTGTTCATATTTGATCCAAATTTGAGTTGAAAGAACACAGCATTTTTTAGAGTGTGGCGTATTTTAGATAAAATAATCACTTTTCAATTTTCACATCAATTTTCCTCATTTTTGTAGTATTTTCATTTGTGTCTCTGTCTCTGCTAAAATAAAAATCTGAGGCCCAGTTTCACAGACAGGGCTTAGTCTAAGCCAGGATTAGGCCTTAGTTCAATTAGGACATTTAAGTTGCTTTTATAAACGTGCCTTAGAAAAAACAAAACAAACAAACAAAAAAAAACATTATTGGAGTTCATCTTGAGACAAAACAATGACAGTGACATATTTTAAGATATGTCAGCGCTAGTTGCTTTCATTTAAAACATTTCAAACATGCTTTTTAGTCTGGGACTAGCTTAAGCCTTGTCTTTAAACCCCCCCCACCCCCCCCAAGAGGTAACAGCAGTGAGGATCACTTTGAGTCTCAGAATCTGTGCTGCTTGTGTGTTTATGCAAGATTTTACTTCATTCACCCCATGTAGAATTTTGGTCAAACTGTTAAGTCAGTCACACAGCTTTAAACCAATGCCTAGATGGATAACTTCCACCATACACACAAACAGACCTATCTGCGACAGGTCGCTCACCTGCCTTTTGGCAGTTAGACATAAACCAGACTGCACTTTCTCTTCCTTTCCACGCCCTTCTCATGCCCCTACTGCCACCGGGGCTGTAAGTGGAAATGTTATCATTGGGGTTTGTGTCTCCCCTTTGTCCTTGCCTTCCCCTCGGGCTCTTGGCCATAATTTAATTAAACATTCGTTTAAGAGGATCATGCAGGAAGAGACGGGCTGGTCACAGACAGGTCAGGGCAAAAGAATGCAGCCAAACTGAACTGCCTCTGTGTAGAAGAATTCAGCCCCTTTTTTTTTTTTTTTTTTTTTTTTTTTTTGCAATTGCACAATATTTTATATATAAATGCGTTACTTGTTGGCACGTCCTGATTTTGCTCGTCCTGAGTTAGACGCGTTCCTGGGTCAACATATTTTTTGATCCTGGAACAACATTCCTGTCCGAAAATTTGGGCCTAACCAAATTCCTACCCTTAAACCAAAGCCTACCCATACATAATTTATCCCTAAAATCAGAGGGAAATTATAGGTTAAAGGATTAGTTCACTTTAAAATGAAAATTACCCCAAGCTTTACTCACCCTCAAACCATCCTAGGTGTATATGACTTTCTTCTTTCTAATGAACACAATCGGAGTTATAATAAATATCCTGTCACGTCCAATCTTTATAATGGCAGTGAACAGGGCCAATGAGTTTGAAGCTCAGAAAAGTGTATCCATCCATCATAAACATTCTCCATATGGCTCCGGGAGGTTAATAAAGGCCTTCTGAAGCGAAGCGATGCATTTGTGTCAGAAAAATATCCATATTTAACAAGTTACAAAGTGTAATATCTAGCTTCCGCCAAACCGCCTTCCGTATTCAAGTTACGAAGAAAGTCGTCAGTTATGCTTTTTTCGTAAATTGAATACGGAAAGCGGTCTAGCGGAAGCTAGATGTTTTACAAATTTTCATTTTAAAATGAACTAATCCTTTAATAACACTGATGAAGAAGCATTTAACCATGGTTGTAAACTTACATAAACTGTAAATTTGCCCCTCAAATCTGTTTGGTTGAATGGAATGTTGTTCCAGAATCAACAAAGATGTTGACCCAGGAACATGTTGCACTTGATGAAATCAGGTTCTGCTACTTGGATATATGCTTTTGACTAGTAAATGATAATAATAACCTTATAATAACCTGCCTTATAAGAAGGCAGGCTAATATAATTTTTCTCCCATTTATATTTTATATTACTTTTTTTTCTTCAGTATCTTTAAAACACAAATTTATCCTGTATAATGTGGTCACTAATTCTTCCCATCTTTACAGTATAGTTTGTATCTATGATTTGGTAAAGATTATCATTAACCATTTCATACCCAATTATGTTACAGGGCCAGAAAATTATAGTATCCAGAAAATTATAAATATGTACATAAGACTTTGTCAGTAATTTAAAAAAATAAATAAATTACTATGCTTCATTTTAGTAGATTCAGGCTGTTATTTGAAAAAAAAATCACTCAATAATATGACTCAATTTTGGTGATGATTGGACAACATTAAGAACCATTGTCAATTAGTCATCCTAAAAAAATAAGAAATGTATTTTTGTGTATTAATGTCAACTTTTACTTTCATTCAAATGATTACTGATGTTGTTTTAAGATAGACATATAATAGTTAGAATTGTATTGTTATTGTAAAACTTTGTCCCCCTTAGGGACAATTTGTTCTGCAGTATGATAGCACCACATACAAGACAGACAAATACACAACATTAATAGCACATTAAGAGAAGACAAAAGATTCCTCTTCCTATTTGAATTAAGCAAGTTGATAGCATATGGAACAAACAAAAATTTGAATCTGTTTGTCTTAGCTAGAGGGACCCTATACAAAGATCCTGAGGGAAGGGTCTGAAATGAATCATAAAGAGGGTGAGATGTGTCAGATATGATGTGATGCGCTTTCTTTATCACCTGAATATCAAACAAATCTGACAACCCAGGCAATTTCATACCCAATACTTTACTGCAGTTATTTACAACCTTTGATAGAATTATTTTCTGTTTGACCTTTAAAGAGGCAAACCAACAAATCAATGAAAAAGTTAAAATCGATTCAACGTATGCTTTATAAAAAGCAGTCATCAATATCCTATCAATATTAAATTTAGCTAATTTCCACAAACAAAGTCTTTGTTGGCTCATCTTACACAGTCTATCGGTATTCTCTGCAAAATTTAGTTTATTTTCGATAATAGTACCTAGGTACTTATAACTTTCGACCAATTCAATCAAATGATTATCGACATTAGTACATGGAACTGCTGCCTGATTTCGCCACAGGTCAATGCACATGTCCTTGGTTTTCTCAGCATTCAGAAGTAGACCAGCCTCTCGACACCAATTTGCAAAATACTCGACGATAGGCCCGTGTTCCCTTTCCTCACCAACCAACAAACTTACAATAACTGTGTCATCAGCGAACTTAAGAATTTACCGATTCTCAAGTATGCATTAGTTTACAGTTTTGTATCACAGGCGGCCATGCATCATTTCAAAGGAAGAGCAAAGGGATGTCCAGTGCAATAGATGCAGGGTCTGAAAGGGTTAAAGCAACAGAGAAGTCAGTAAGGTGTTCTTTTTTAGTTCTTTCTGGCTGTATTCTTGTGGGAGAGAGTTAAAACCATCTATGGTTTATTGAATCTGGACCATCTGACTTTAGTCTGTCTTTGAAATCTTGTCTTTCTACACTTTGAGTCTTTTACATAAATCTGAGTTCTGCCATGGAATTCTGGCTATGATAGTTAATTTCCAGTAATTTCCAGACTCTAGTCTCAAGCAGGTTTCCAGTGACCTCATAAGTTTTGGAAAACAGCAATTTTCTAAGGGATCCATTTTTTTTTCCTTCTCATTTTAAGATTGCCCTGTTGTCTTGATTCATTAGTGTCCTCATTACAACAGCTTGTCTTCTATTATTGTATATTAGTCTGTATGTTAGTTATAATACGTTGATCCTGGTGTGTATATATATAGTCTGATTGCAAAAGAATAGATTGTTTTAAATTTCTTTGCTTTTGTCTTATTCGAAAGAACCAATATTTAAGGCTGATGATTTTTCTTTCTTTCTTTCTTTCTTTCTTTCTTTCTTTCTTTCTTTCTTTCTTTCTTTCTTTCTTTCTTTCTTTCTTTCTTTCTTTCTTTCTTTCTCCTGGTGAATGTTCAACTGAATTCTTCTGCTCATTTTGTGCAGTGGTGAAGAGAGACGCCTGTCTGTCTTGCATCTGCAGTAACACCGAAGGCTTGTGGACTCTCTCTTTTGGTCTTGCTGTGAGATAATTACCATGACCAAAGGAACATTTATTTTGAAAAAGAGAAACAGTTGTTAAAAGCTCTCAATGACAATCTCAATTTACATGGCTTGCCACATGAAAAATTTCAAAAGTGATGCCAGTAAGCCAGGCTTACAGTATTTGGTGAAGAGTTGGAGATTTGGCCAAGTGGCATCGGACTGGGGTGTTTCAATACTGTGCTCTTACTATGTTCACCAGTTTAACAAGCTTTGGACCACATCACTCACTTTGCCGGGTTAATTTCAGTGGACCGAATGCAGTGATATTATTGGGTCTAGACTGAGGGAAAGCCAAAAAAACAAAAACAAAACTCAGAGTGTGGACAGTGAAAAGTTGCTGTTTCAATTTTAGGAACTTCTGTAGGAAGCCCAACAAGCTGCAAATTTTATGGAAATCTTTGCCTGTGTTTTAATGATAGAGTGGGTGTTTCTGACATAAAACACTGCTATTAAACTCTTCATGATGGTAGAAGCTGTTGGCCATGGTTAGCTGCCGTTTTTTATTCTTACAAGCAGTTAAAGTACACTTAGAAGCAAACATTTTGTTGTTTGTTGGGGTTTATATACTGGCTGGAGTGAATTTAATGTGTGACATCAAGGTTGTCTGGTGACTCAGAATGGACCACAAGTCTCTCTGGTCAGCCACTGCAAATGGTGCTGACCTCATTTTGCCATCATGTCATCACAGATTTTTGAAATAAGCAAAGCACTGTCTGGATATCCTTTGGGTCTGTAAAGTATCACTTACTGGTTCCTCAGCAATTTAACAACATATAGCATATTGAGTATATACAGTGGCCCCAAAAAGTATCTGGACACAAGTCACATTTAAAAATATATGAATTTTTGAAAACAAAATGAGACAGTGACAAAGGAGACACTGTATGGCTTAACCAACCAAAATTAACTGAATCCTATCTCCATAATGCCTTCAGATTCAATTTCAAACACCTGTTGGTTTTCTAATAATGATATAGTCTCTTAAAATAATGTGAATAATTCTAAAGGCTAATAAAGATATCACTTAAAAATTGTTCAAATGTAAAAGAATAGCAGAGTCCTCACTAAGACTATAACTAAAATGGCACAGAGGAACGATATCGTTGGCATCACTTTCACAACGATTTTTTCCAGCTGATGAACGATAAAAACATTGACAGCCAATCAGAATCCAATAGACTTTAGAGAGCTTGAGCATTCAAAGGACAACTACAAAACTCCAGCACATGCTTATATTCGTGTGAAAGATAATGTAGTTAACGCTAGTTATCTTTAGGCTATAGTTACCCTTACAAAAAATAAGTATACTTTAAGTTCATTTTATTTGGTATACTTAAGTATTTATTTAAAAATGCTTTATGTACTAAGTATACTACTATCAATGTACTATTTCAAAATCAAAATACTAATATCAGTGTACTATTTCAGTATTTGGGACTAAATTGGCCCACTTTTTAGTGTATAAAAGTGTACTTTTAAGTATAATTTAAGTGTAACAGTAGTAAACTTTGAGTACACAACTAGTTTACAACTAAGTTTTTCATTTGTACTGCAACTATACTACAAGTGAACTTATAGATAGGCCTATATACTTCTAATAGTTTACTAGTACTTAGCACATTTTTAGTTTATGTACACTCTGAAGTACTCTCAGTAAACTAGTTTAGCAGTACACTATATTCCTATGTATACCAGTGAATACACAAAAATTCACATACTCAGAAATAGGAACAAATCTGCTTTCTTTATAAATCAATATTTTTAAACAATGTAAGTTTATGAAAGTATGTAAAACTATGTGAAAAAAAAAAAAAAAGTATTAGGCTACTCAATCAAAAGAGTAAACACAACTACAAGCCAAGTATACTTAGACTACTTCGTTATACTTTTAAGTTTATCTCTATCAAAAGATTGAGTACAAGTATAGGCCAAATAAACTTAAACTTTTCTGTCAATTTAAGTCAGGTATAATTAAGTGTAATTTTAGTATATTTCTGAGAAGTACATAAAAAGTAGACTGAAAGTATACTTTCTTATTTTTTAATTTAAAAGAAGTATACTAATAGTAAACTTTTTTTAGAAGGGTGCATATGGGCCTTAGTACTAGTAATTATTAGTGTTGTTATTATAAAACTTCATTACATTAAATTGTTTCATTTTACAGCTTTTTACATTTGAAGTTCATAGCGAAGTTCATTAGTTTTTGGCTTAGACAGACATAAGGCAAGAACAAAAGCATTTATAATATACAATAGATGTGGGATGGATCAAATTATTTGTGTTTTTTGTTTGTGTCATAAAAATATCTTCTTCTGTTTGATTCTGTCTAACAGATGCTGTCTCTGCTGCATCTGGCAGTGTATTAGAAAATACAGTCTTATAAACAATGATTCCAGGAAATTCGGTCTCTGTTCTGAATTTTAGACTGTGTGACATGGATCACCTGCACCTGAGTCAAGTTAACCCAGAATGTTTTGAAATGCTGTTGTTCGGAAGCTCCCCTGGACCACACTGTGCGGCTCATGCAGTTATTGTGGGCTTGGTTGCCAAAGTTTTACCAGAGCTGTCAGGCTTGCAATAGCGCCAACTCCCATGGCAGAGGTCATTCAAAGCAGGAAACAAAGGGAGTCTGTCTGCCACTAACATACCAGAATGTCCTGGAATGAACAGAAAGAAGCTCTTTCAAATAGGGTCCTAATCAGAGTCATGTTCCTTATTTAATTTAGGAGGACACTTGCATGGAAGAACTTGTCCTTTCTTCACAGCTCCATTTATTCACAGAGGATGGCAATAATGAACACTTGGTTCTACTACACCCATCTACCATAAAACCATATCCATAAAACCATAAAACCATTTAAATGCATGTATACATATTTATTTTAAGTGGTTCTCATTCATTTCAGTCTTTGCTTAATGTTTAGAGGGTAAGAGTGCAATCTTGAGTGTCTGGTGAGTGAGAGTTAAGAATAAAGCTTAAAATAAAAGGGTTTGTATACTCATTTTTGTTTTCTAAAATAGCATCCTGTATTTTAAAACAGCAGAACTTGAATTATAAAGTGATAGTCAAGTCACTCAAGTCATTCCAAACCCGTATAACTTTATTCCAGAAAAACACAAAAGAACAATTTCTACAGACTGTAATGGTCACTCTTTTTTTATGAAATTGCAATAAATAGAAAGTCACACATGTTTGGATCAACATTGAGTACATTGGTAAAAAAAATAAAGTTTCTTTATTGGCATATGGTTCCATAAAGAACCTTTAACATCCATGGAACCTTTCCACAAATGTTATTTATAGTGACGGTTCTTTAGATTATTAAAATGTTTTTCACACCAAAAAATAAAAAAGGTTCCAAAAGGGGTTCCACAGTGATGTCGTAAAACAGAGGTGTCCAATCCTGTTCCTGCAGGGCCACTGTCCTGCAGAGTTCTCCAACCCCAATTAAACACACCTGAACCAGCTAATCACGGTCTTCCTAGGCATGCTAGAAACTTCCAGACAGGCGTTTTGAACCAAGTTGGAGCTAAACTCTGCAGGACAGTGGCCCTCCAGGACCAGGTTTGGACACCACTGCAGAAGAACCAATTTTGGTTCCCAAATGAACCTTCCAGTGAGCAGTTCTTAAAAGAAACTTTTTTTTTTTTTTTTTTTTTTTTTTTCATAATGTGAAGAACATTTTTATCATCTAAAGAACCTTTTTCAACTATAAAAAAACTTTGTGGAATGGAAATGGATGTTAAAGTTTCTTCATGGAACCATCAATGCCAATAGAGAACCTTTATTCCACTGAAAAGGTTCTTTGTGGAACCAAAAATGCTACTTGCAAGGGGTTGTTGTGAAAACACTCTTTGGAACCTTTATTTTTAAGAGCTTAAATGATGACAAAATTTACATTTTTGTATTTTGTCTTTTCAGTGTGAACAGTTGTAGTGCATGATGATGATTTTTTTTTCTTCTAGTATATGATAAAAATAGCCTTTGGCTGGTGCATCCTGCTGAAATAATGCAGGTAGTGAAGAGAGAGATTGCTCTCAACAAAGCTCACTTCATCTTGCTTAGGTGCAAGTGATTCCAATTATAGCTACAAGTGCTGTTTACTGGCTGAGGTCGAAGGGTCATTTGTGACCATGTCTGATCCTCAAAGTAGCAAAGAGCACTGGAACAGAGCCCTTGCTGGAGAAACTGTATATGTTGAGTTCTTCTATTAACATTAATATGGCATTTTCACATAAGATTTTTTTTTATAATAAACAGATAGATAGATAGATAGAATTTAGACAATGCGGAAAGTGTGCTTAAGTATGTACTAAAGAAGAACATCAGTAATGTTCCACTGTAATTGCTTCAAAGCGATATCCTCCAGAATAAGAAGTCTCAGAGAATGAGATTCAAGTGACCTTTCACCCCTGCTTCCCAAAAGAACTCCAAAACCCACTTCCTCGAAGTATGTTGAAATATAACCAACATTCCCAAACAGCACTAGAACAATGTCAACCAATTAATCAGATTAATATGTGACCTCAGAGCACAAGAGGCAAGAAAAATCAATTTGTTTTAGCATGCAGAGAGTTCCGCCAGTGAGGCGGGAGAGGTGGGATAGCCAGAGAGAAGAGAGGAAGCTGGGGTAAGGGTCTGCCGTGCCTGAAGGCTATAGGCCTTCCTGTCAACAACAAAATTTGATGTGGCAGTCGCAGAGGACCCGGGGCATTACAGAACTCCCTCCAGCTTATCCTGTCCACTAAACGGCCAATAGAACAATTTGTGTATAGAGCTATTGTTTGGTGATGTGACACGTATGTGATGCGTTGATGATCTTTAGGGCATTTTAAAGATGTTTTTTACATTAAGAAATGGTCAAGCTTTGTTTTAGGCAGACTTTTCTTGTAATTGTACATTATTGAGAGTAAATTCAAATGATTTCAGCTGGAGCAGACAGATCAGGTCTGTTTAGAATATGCAAGGTTATTTCTTATTGAATCCTGTTTCAGCTTTCAGCAAGGGGAAATGTGTCTCACAGTGTGACTTTATTTCTCATAATCTAGAAATTTAGTTACTTATATTTGTGACTTTACATCTTCAATGTGACTATATATCACATCATAAAACGGTTAGTTCCTGTCCTTGATTCTGATTGGTCAATAGCTGTGTTTTATTCACGATAAAACACGGCTATGACCGCTTCACCCAACAGTCCTGTGTACCACTACACAACACCCTTAGCAACCACTCTTAGCAATTGATATTGTTCTCAACTGATATTGTTCATTGGAGCTTATTGTATTATGTAGAAGAGTATTGTGAGAAAGAGATCGATTGAGTGAGTTTATTACCTGCGTTCAGATTTAGCATCTTCCTTCAGGTCAGTCCTGTGTTCATAAGAAAAAATCTGTTTAAATGTCCAATGTATTATCTTGCCCTTTTAACAGTTAAGGGGTTTTCCCATGACTGACAGGGCTAGTCAAAGCATTTGTCAGTTGCGTCTTGTTCTGTGTTCACAACAATTCAGTCTTTTCAATGTAAAAGTCTTCGCTACTGACTGACATACTCATAAAGACAGTCTTTGCCGCCATCTAATGGCGTAATAACGTTACTTCTGTTGCTGTTCACGGTCAGGGACTATTTTTTCCGGTGGAAGGAAGGCTTCATGAAAGTTGCATTGATATATAGTTTGGGCTTTAATATTTGTATTGTGTGGTAACCGTTTTATAAAAGCAATAAGGTATTCAAGGCTAGTGCTGTATCGTGAATAAGTCACGGCTGAAGGGGTTGCGGGCACTCCACTTCGCATCATGCCTAACAACACCCTTCAGCCGCGACTTATTCATGATACAGCACAGCCTCTCATGCCTTATTGCTTACATATAACATCTCGTAATTGCTACTTTGTTTTTTGCATTTGCGTCTTTATATCTTGCAATCGCAATTTTGTTTCTTATATTTGCAACTTTATATCAAGATAAAGTTTTTTTTACTCAGACTCAGAAACAAGGTTCCATAATTTCTCTCTGTCTCAGGACAGGAAAATTAAGAAAAACAGCATGTGGTGCTCTAGCATACCACTTTGCATTCTTCCTTTTTTCTTCACCAACTGTTGTAACAGCCCCACTTCCTGCTTGGGAATCAGGGCAGTGATTTGAAATAAAATTTTACTGCCAGTCAGAAAAATCAAGCCTTTGCCGCATGTACAGACACAACAGGCTTTACCTTACCTGCTGCCTATTACTGTAATGAGCTATACATCTAGAAACACATGTTTTCACTGTACGACTTTATGATTTAGTAAAACAGTGACCAGTAGTTTAGAACTTTATATTGCTATAATGACTGCTTTTTGCCAGAAAACTTTGTCTCTGTTTTATTATTTTTTTTTAATTAGGCAGTTTCTGTAATTAGTGGATTGGTCATTTTAAACACATTGATAAATTCAGTAGGGCTCCTTTTTTGATCTTCCCAAGATATCATGTTAATTCACCTCCAATTAAAGGCATGCAGATTCCTTTGATGGCATAATTCAGACTCATAAGACTTTGCACATGAGACCGTGTGAAATCAAAACGGCCTACGTTCGTTAGCTAGATGAAAGTTTGGTCAAATGTTAATTTAATACTTTGCACGAGTTAATTGGACTTGTAAGTATGAAACCCGATTACAGAAGACGCGCTCAGATGAGAGTTGTGGGCCGTCTGTGTGTGTACAGCAGCAGAAATAAAAGTGGGAGTCATTAGTAGATTAGGCCTGTATAAAGGATGCAGGGGCTCGAGTGTAGCCGGTCATCCTGGCCATGTGCCCATTAAGACTTGTGACTTGCGCTCAAAGGTAACGATTGTGACTGGGAGACAAAGGCTCCACTCAGCACACTTACTTTTATTTTCTCTCTTACATCCATGCACTCTGCCCTTCAATTGCTAATTCAATAACCGCTAATCACACAATTAAAATCACATGCACCCAGCAAGTAAATAAGGCCTCTCGATGGGCCAGAAACCCACAGACTGAAAACTGTTGTTTTCTTCTGAAACATTCTGCTGGTGGAATGTTAAGGGAACGGCTTCAAGTCATTGTTCTATCTATAGCACCAGTCAGTGCAAAAACATCCCAATCGGTGCAAAACTATTAAACTTAAAGACATAAGTTTACAAGGTTTGCTTTAAATGCTCATTAGGCTACCAGAATGTCACACTAGCGCAAAGAGCCTTTAGTTTCCAAATGCTTCTCAACAGCATTTCTGCAGGTTTTTTTTTTTTTTTTTTTTTCAATTCCCTGTATCTCTTAATTCACTATTTAGATAAGTTGCTATTCTACTAGCAGTATATGTACACTATTGTTCAAAAGTTTTGGGTCAGTATGATTTTAAAAAAAAATGTTTTTGAAAGAAGTTTTATATTCTCACCAAGGCTGCATTTATTTGATCAAAACTACAGTAAGAGCACTAATATTGTGAGATATTATTACAATTAAAAATAAATGTTTTCTATTTTAATATATTATAAAATGTAGTTTATTCCTGTGATGGCAAAGCTGAATTTTCAGCATCATTACTCCAGGCTTCAGTGTCACATGATCCTTCAGAAATTATTGATCCATTGATTGATCCATTGATTTGGTGCTCAGGAAACATTTCTTCTTCTTATTAATGTTAAAAACAGTTGTGGTGCTTAATATTTTTGTGGAAACTTGTGGTAGTTTTTTTTAGGAATCTTTGATGAATATAAAGTTATTAATGTCTTTACTATCACTCTTCATCAATATAACATGCTCTTGCTGAATAAAAGTATTAATTTCTTTTTTAAAAATCTCACTGACCCCAAACTTTTGGATATAGTGAATATATGTGTGCATACAAATATAATATCTATCTATATATATATATATATATATATATATATATATATATATATATATATATATAACTATAGTGCTAATATACTGAGGCTCCCTAAAGGCTAGGACATTAAGCTCACGAAAAGCCATAAACTCCTTAAAAACCACAGCATTGCATCCCACAGTTTTAGTGAGAGATTGCTGAGAGAAGAAGAGAGGAGGAAAAGGAAATGGGGCTTGGCATGTTGACTCAGGAGAAAATCCCCCAGGACCCCTCAATGGACAGCTATTGAAGTTTAATTGCTTGCCTGTCTTGCCTGTTTTGGAAGTCATCATGTGTTCATGTGAAGCTGCTATCTAGAGGTAGTAAGCAAAAAGAGGCTGAGCACAAGTTTACCGACACCTGTCTGTAATGAGCATTCAGCCCAGTCCTTCAGCATAACTTCAGCAATTACCAGGCAAAGTCCTGATGTTTTTCAGGGAACATTGCAGATGACAACAGCTCTGAAAATTTCCACAGTCAGCCCCATTTCCCATTCCCTCACAGGAAAAATAGAGAGTGTCTGAGCTTTGTATCTTTACCATTTGCATAATTCACTTTGATGGCAAGATATTAGCCTTCCATCTTTGCTCTCTTTTGTATCTGAAGATTACAAAGGGACTATTTCCAGCGCCACGCAGACTACCAGGAGGAGACTATCAAAGGAAGGGAGCAGGCTTTCAAGTTAGGACACTTCGATTGTGTTACAGATTGGTTCCAGGTGAGGCGGCTTTGGGAGGCTCAGCCAGAGGAAAATTGCCCTCCACGAAGTACCGGGTGAGAGGCAGAGGGGCTTCACGGTTGGGATGGCATTCCAGAATTCCAAAACTACTCACGTTTGGAGGGATTTGAAAGGATGAAGGCCGGGCCTCAAAAATCTTGTTGTGGTGATTGCCTACATATTAAAACTGAGGGAGTTTTAAAAGCATGCTAAATAGCCTTTGATTGTCCCTGTGATACTGCTGAACAGATATTTTCCAGATCTGCTCCTTATTTTTGTTGCATGCTTTTTTCATGTGGTTCTCGATAGTGACAATTGTCAGTATAATCCTACAATTTTTGAAAAACAACTACATATATGGTAATAATGTTGTCTTTTTACTTTTTTAATGTTACTGAGAGAAAATGAGCTTCACAATAGATATTGATCATTTTACTTCATTTGCTCTCAGTTGTCAGAATGCAGAGAATTCCTTTACTAATAAGAAAGGTGTGAGTTTTTCAAAGTTTGAAATTTACAAACATTTCAATAAGTATGATTAGAAAGTTAGTCAAGGTCTGAATTTTCTCTTGACTGCAACAGTATACTTCCAAAGCCATTTAGGATTATATTCAGAAAAAAATTCATTGACAAATCATAAATAATTAGGCTCTTTATCACTTTAAGATACCACAAATATATCATAAAAGGCTTTAATATTTTATCTTTAAGACAGTAGAAACAACTTTGTATGGCACAAGATAACCTTTTTTTAAGATTAAAAAAAAATTAAGATTGCATCTTGATAATTTGTCAGAGAAACTCCAGTAACACTTTACAATAAAGTTTAATTTGTTAACATTAGTTAACTATATTATTTAACATGAACTAACAATGAAAAGTATAGTTCTAAAGCATTTAATTTGTTTGTTAATTTCAATATTTTATTAAAATCAAAAGTTGCATCTGTTTATATTATTTAGTGAACCTCATCTAACATGAACAGTAAACCCTAATGCTCAAAATAATTAATTGGTTTGAGTAGGTCAAACTTAAATTAAACAAATTAGTTTAGTCAAATTAACTTTTATGAGTATTTAACACTTTCTTTTTCTTTCAAGTTCACAGAACTGGTATATTTTAAGTAAACTGAACTGTTTCATTGTTTTGAGTTTTATGAACTTATTTCTTTTAATTTAGAAGAACTTAAGTTTAACTGAAACTGGGCTGAGATTTCTACTTCCCAGCATGCTTTGCCCATAGCACTTGAAAGTGAAGTTATTGCTAAAATTAAGTGTTATATAATGTTTTGTGCAATATTATTGTTAAGTGGGAGATTTAGTAGTGATTACTGTTTTGTTATGCTAAGTTAGAAGAGTGCTTTATATTTCTGCGCTCATTCAGCAAGTGCTATACCATGCTATTGTTAACATGTTAGCAAATTAGCAAGTTAGCATTTTCTGAATTAGCTTGTTATAGCTAGCTAAGTGTACACTAATAAAAATGTTCACATTGAGGTTATGAATTGGTGTACTCAAACATTTCAAGTTAAGAACAATTAAACAGTTCTGTTTACTTCAAAATTTTTAAGTTAAGAAATTCAAAGTTTAAGCAACTGATTGCCTCAATTTTTTTGAGTTTTGCCAACTTATTCGGGCTTACAGTGTATAATGTTAATACATCTAACAAATATGTTGCTTGTTAATGTTAGTTAATGCATTAACTAATGGAACCTTATTGTAAAGTGTTACCAAAATTCCTCTAAAGGTCACTGTATAATTTGCACAGTGATGACAAGACTAACATTTATGTAAAGTGAATTTTACAGAACAATATTTATGTAACATTTCAATTACATTAAAGCTATAATGCTTGCCTGGCAGCAAGTTGTTCTTGATCATAGCTTTCAACCCCTAGTCTGGCTAGTGAAATATGATCAATGGACATCACTTAACGTTATTGCTTCTACTGTAATACACTAGCAGCGGTCGTCTTCTTTCAATAGACTGGCGCCTCTCTTGCCAGGTTTCAGAGCCAAACTCGTCTGCACAGTTAAACGCATCATAAACCAATTCTCACTGCAACTGTGCGGATCTCTAAATGTCTCAAGTGCTGAATGTGTAGAGATGGGCTCCTGTGGCCGCCTGCCGCTCACCGTTCATCATGTCAGGCTGATCTAAAGCAGACCGCCGGTGGGAGACATGTTCAACCAGCACTGTGCCAAACATAATTGAGTCTGCCAAGATCTTTCCCTTCATTCATCTGGTCTTCTAGCTCACTATATGTAGGTACAGTACATTTAAATCAGGAGTACTGTTAAAGTACTGTTAACTAATCTATATATACTCTTCTCAACTCTCCTCAAAAATGATTATACTCATTATCAAGTTAAAGCAGACAGCTGAGGTTAAATTAGCATAGGAAAGATCCTGTCTTTAGGAGTTATTAACGTGGGAAAAAAATGAAATCTTGTAATGGTTCGCTGATTCTCTACTGATTGAGTTTACACTAAGAGGAAAGACTGTTTCCACCTTCAGCGAAGGATGAGGCACAGTGAAGTGGATCCGGCAGGACTTTAGCAAGCCGCTACGATCCCTCCGCCCTCTGCAGAGGCCACACAGAACAAATAAGCTGTTATTCCACTGTTGTTTGAAAGGCTTGAGGAGGGATTGGTCCTGTAATGAAAAGAAAATAGAGATGATGTTCCCATGACGGATATGGAATAGCGAATGGTGCCGGGCCGCACTGCAGTGTTCAATTCACACCTCTAATTCTCAGAGCCCCCGACAACACTCGTCCAAACTCCCTCACCCCCTCAGCTGAAAACCTCATTGCCTGACTCACTTTCCCAACAACATGATCTGGCCCAGAGGCCCATGCCATCACTTCCTGTGCCTGATTTGTTTAGGAACTTTAATCCATGCCCCTGCCCAGCAATGCTTTGTTTGTCTTGCAGAACAACCAGCAAGCATGAGCTGGAAACTCAGAGGCCTCTAAAACTCTCAAGTATGATAGCTGGGGATCGAAGTTAATGCTCATGTAGTCTGTCTTCAAAGAATTTTTTTTCTGATGACCACTTTTAAAGATTTTATTTGAAGAAAAATTATTTCTGCTCTCATCTTTGAAGGCTGTTTTCTTAAAACATTTGGGTGTTTCTTCAACATTGGGCACTTTTTTTTCTTCTTCTTCTTTTTTTTTTTTTTAAGTCTTGGAAACTTTTTTTAATGCAATATTTTTTTCAATACTTTTCCTTTATGTCCCAAACTGTCTAATCTAAAAATATGAATTATATGTTAAAAATATAATAATCCAAACAAAGAGTGAAATAATCATTAATATGCATTTCTATCAGTTACAAAGAAGATATAGCTGTGCCGTTATTTCCACCGATTCAAGATCTAGCAAGGCAAGGAAGTTGGTCATTTTATTGCAAAAATGTTTTTTTTTTCTTTTCCATTTTTCTTTTCAAATTTCTTTTTCATAGAATAATGCTACTAAACACAAGCCATAATTTAAGGTGGGTGGAAATTACATTGTGGTGGAAATTTTATGACTGAAAACACTGTTGGCCATTGTAGACAAATTTTAGTGAGTTTTAAGAAAATTGATTTTTTAAGAAGTCCATGGGGCCGAAATGCCCAAAATTAAAGAAACACCCATTAAAGGATTAGTTCACTTCAGAATTAAAATTTCTTGATAATTTACTCACCCCATGTCATCCAAGATGTTTATGTCTTTCTTCCTTCAGTCGAAAAGAAATTAAGGTTTTTGAGGAAAACATTCCAGGATTTTTCTCCATATAGTGGACTTCAACAGTTACCAACGGTTTGAAGGTCCAAATTACAGTTTCAGTGCAGCTTCAAAGGGCTCTACATGATCCCAGCTGAGGAATAAGGGTCTTTTCTAGCAAAACGATCAGGTCATTTTCTAAAAAAAAAAAAAAAAAAATTCATATACTTTTTAACCACAAATGCTCGTCTTGCACTAGTTCTGTGATGCACCACACATTACGTAATCACGTTGGAAAGGTCACACGTGACGTAGGCGAAAGTACCGTGGTAGGGCGAAAAACTTCATCTCATTTTCTCCTCTAACTTCAAAATCATCCAACATTGTTGTTTTACCTTTTTTTGTAAAGGCCGTTTGACTTAGTCTTTGCACGTTCACTTTGTAAACACTTGCTCGCCTCCGTCACGCGTGACCTTTCCAATGTGATTACATAATGCGTGGCGCATCGCAGAGCTAGTGCAAGACGAGCATTTGTGGTTAAAAAGTACATATATTTTTATTTTTTTAGAAAATGACTGATCGTTTCGCTAGATAAGACCCTTATTCCTTGGCTGGGATTATGTAGAGCCCTTTGAAGCTGCAGTGAAACTGCAATTTGGACCTTCAACCCGTTGTACCCTGGTGAAGTCCACTATATGGAGAAAAATCCTGGAATGTTTTCCTCAAAAAACTTAATTTCTTTTCGACTGAAGAATGAAAGACATAAACATCTTGGATGACATGAGGGTGAGTAAATTATCAGGAAATTTTAATTCTGAAGTGAACGAATCCTTTATTGAAAAAAAAGGGGGAAAAAAGCTGCTGTGGGTATGAGAAATTTATGTGGACACCCAAAAACTATTTTTAAAGGGACACTTATGCTTCTATCATGTTTGTTCACAACAGGCCCATCATAAGGTTCCACAAGGGTGCGTATTTGTGTATTTATGTGTCAGAGGTCACTTAACTTCAGTATGCCCTTAAGCTGATCCACATGTCAGGGGACTGGCTGCATTGAGAATCAAAACCAGAGTTTGAGAGGAAGTTCTCTGTTTATGCTTTTCATAGACCTTCTTTTTCACTTTCAAAGGAAAAAAAGCTCTGCTGGCAAGCGGGTCATCCTGTGCATTCTCTACGCTGCACAGATCGCCGCTGGCCTGGCTGAACATTGCCATATTTAAAACTCTCCTCCACTCTTTGGGGTCTCAACTTGGGGGCCCTCAAAGGTTTATCTTTCATCTTGGTGTCTGAGCTGAAACTGTAGTGATTAGACATTTACATTTATTGCAGATCATCCTTGATCCTCATCAGCATGTTGTAATTGGATTTAGTTCTCATTTGTGTACACAGATGATTATGTCAATTAAATCCATATGCATATAAACAACATTTTCAGAACAATTAGATATAGAATATGCCTCTCACAACCTCAAGCAATAGCTGAGACAAAACAGTGAAGGCATGATGCCATTATGTACATATGGGGAGGATGTTTTGCAGATTTTTGATTAATGTGAGGAGCCTGTAATGGTTGCTGGCATTTTTTCCTCTCAGAGATGATGCACATTTTATCTTCTTTTTCCAACATGATCTGGGAGACTACGCTTATGTTTATTTGCTGATTGTTAGCTTCGTGATGCCATGACAACAGCATGACGCATCCATATGTCTTCTTGGAAACGTCATGTTGTTTTCCTTTTTTTTCTTGTGGAATATCAAAAGATGTCTCACTCACTTATTTGTAATTTTAAAACATTTTAATAATCATTTTTATAATTTATCATGATGGTAAATAATTTTGAAATAAACATTATCCAGCTCGATATAAAAATGAGGATTTGTCAAAAATTTGTCGACATTTTTCACAGTTGTGAAAAACATCAGACAATTTAAAAAGCATAAATAAACAATTCTGTCATTATTTTATTTTAAGTGTTTATGAATTTATAACTCTTAAAATTCCAGATTTTATTACAAAATAAAAATGTTCTTCAATTTATTTTTTATATTTTTTTATTACTTTTTTAATATTTTACTTTAAATTATTTTTTATTTCTATAAAGAAAGTAGCATTCATAGCATTCAGTTCTATATTTGTCTCATCCATCCACAAAACTTTTAGGACTTTTGTGAACATATGATGTTTTGGGTCATATTTTTGCAGAAATATAGAAACTATAAACTATGTAGGGAGCCCTTACTTGAACACTATGCTACTATAATATTAAAGGTTAACAACTGAGCCCAAACTATTAGCCTAAATTCAATTGCTTTTTATTTTTAGATATAATAATCAACACTGAAATAACAAATTGTATGCAAACATGTAAACTGCACATAAGGCAGTTTTTGCATTAACTTCTAAATCTAATTATAAAATTAAGTTTTACTCCAATTCCTTGAAATTTTATATTTCGTAGAAATATAATCATTTCTACACAGTGGCTGTCATTTTTTCATAACAGATTTATTTTAAACATACATTAAATAATCAAGACATCACTAACAGGTTAAGTAAAATATAATGAATATATAGGGTGATACAGTGCATATATTAATCAAAAGAGTTTATTTCTCTGGCGAACTAACAAGCTGACACTGAATGGCTTTTCTGAGGTAAATGCTACATGATTGTTTACAAGCTGTTTTATTGACCTCTTTCTGCCGCTGAAACACTGATTGAGCGATTACAAGAGATATGTCCGTTTCAGTAAGTTGTACTGTATCTTTCAACATACCTTCAGATGTTCATTCATGTTTATTCTGTAACTAGTAAGGAAGAGATGATCGCGTTCACTCGCGCTCCGCGCTGCCGGTTGAACTGAGGCGCCTGTACAGTGATCTGTCACGCCACATCAAAGCGCGTCAAAACGGCATTTTCTGTTTGAATTTCATGATTTCGTTGACAGAATTTGAAGGATGAAACTTTATTTCTTATTGAAAGTAACAAATCGCAGAGCTTATTGCAATTATTCTTGGTTAATGGTGGTTAGGCTACAATGTTGCAATGTAATGCATTCGGTACGCATGCACCGTACCAAAAGCCATGTACCGAAACGGTTCGGTACGAATATGTGTACCGTTACACCCCTATATACATACATATTAGTGGTTAAACGGATCATTGTTGATCCGTGATCCGTACGGACCAAGCCCCACGGTTCGGGGCGCATGTGATTCGCAGATCAATTGCAAGTTTAACCGCAATAGAGTGAAAGGTTATCATTTGCACGTGTTTTGTCTTGCTAGTTTACACATTAAAAAGATATAAAACCATTCCAGCGCTAGAAGAGGCAAAAGAGGATTTAATTCGGTATCGCACGCCACGCTGTTATCGGTGCACACAGACACACATACATACAAGGCTCGCGCGCACACAGAGAGAGAGGCGTTTCAGATAGCTCGCAAACGCCAAATTGAATTCTCTTTCGCGTCCTCAGTGCACTTGGGTGAACACATACACGCATTATGTCAGTCAAAATACCCCTCTCGGCAAGTATTCTCGTAAACACATTCGGTTATGTCTTAATTGAACGAGGTGAGAATTCGGATGTGTATCTATCGGATGTGTGCGTGCATGGGGCTTTACTCTTAAAGTGACAGCAACCTATAAATACCTGCTGTTGTCTGTTGTGTAAATCAAACAACAAAACACAGCTTTAACAAATATTAATCTATATTAAATTCATACAGTGAACAGTGTCATTTTACGTTTAATTATTACATTTCTGTACACGAAAATTAATACTACAATTAGACCTTATACTTTATTTGTAACTTATGTTGTATTTATCTATGCTTGTAATTACAGTCTGTTCTCTTGCCTTTAATAATGTATTAGTTAGGCTAGTATTTTCTGCAGTGGTATCAGAGTAGTTAAAGTGGGCTAAGTAATAAATGCAAAGTTACCCCCACCCCCAATTTTATTTATTTATTTATTTTTATTTTTTTTTTGCTGATCCGAAAAATGATCTGATCCGTGACTTAATAACCGTGATATGATCCGAACCGTGAATTTTGTGCTCCGTTGAACCACTAATACATATATATAGGCCCTACTTAAAAATTGATAAATCTGCACTGACTTTAGAAAAGACTAAACAAACTGAGGAAACCAACGCTGTGGATTTTTGCTGCGAAAAGAACTGGGGTTTGAATTGCTCAGAAATGTGCTTGTTCTTTTCTTTTACCTGTTGGGAACAGCAGGCCACAATGAATGCACAGTCACAAGCACAGACGAGTAACAAGACTCTAACCAAAGCCATAATGACATAATTGAGGAAAAGACCTCTGATGTTAAGCCATACGGTTTTCAAGCATGCATACAAACATGATCTCACAGTAAATGCTCTAAACAGTCCTTACGTGACATCAATGTACAATGCTTTTTCTGGAGAGAAATCAGACCTGTATTGTTCTTGCTCTGAAGTAAACCTTGATGCCTGCTGCACTGAGTGGTGTCGTGTTCATTTCAACAGTATGAATCTGAAGTAATCTTGACAGGGCGTCTCTCAAGATCACCCATGTCGTGTCATACAAAGTGACCCCTGTGGCCTGTGGGGGTGTTCTGCACGTCTGGATCGCTCGTCTCTTTTACCGTGCTGTAACGCAGAGCTCTGTTTGAATCATCACACTCAATCGCCCAGTTGACCCTAGATTGTCTACAGAGCCCTGGCATGTCAAGCCACATCCCCATTAGTAAGCCACAGTCTGCTGCCCTGCTTTGCCTGGGCTGGGTGGAGAAGGAGACTGGGTTCTTCTCGTCATTTCAACTTTAAACCTGCTGGGAGGATGAAGGGTTTATGTTTTGCCAGGAGTTCAGCAACAGGCCCTCGTTGATTGAATTTAACTTGCCTCATTACTGAACTTTCTCTGCAAGTGACAGACTCCAGAGACTTTTTGTGACAGACACTACTGTGGGTATGACTTTTTTTGAGGTTTGAGGGAAACATTCATATTTGCCTATGTGGACACGCTCTCGCCAAACACAAAAACATTTGGCATCTACATTCGGTGACCTGTTCTTTAACAGATATAGGCAAATAGATATTGATAATGAGTAGTATTTATTGGGCATTCAGAAGACCTTTTTCCGAGAAAGAGTTTGGAGTTGGGCCAGTGATGGATGATGGAAAGTTTCAATGGTAAATATGAAATCACTATAATATATATTCATGCTTTGTACTTCCAAAAATTATAAATTTTACAGTATTTTACATTACAATGAAATATACGCTGTATATAGTATAGTAACTTAACCAATTGTTAACCGAATTAAATTGTTGAAATTACAAGCATTTTTAATATACATATTGAATATACAGTATTATAATGATTTCATATTTACCTTTGAAACTTTTCTCCATCTATCACTGGATTAACTCTGAACTCTTAAATGCAGTCAGCTGAATTTTAGTTTGCTTTTTTGACCCACTTAAGCTTAAATTACTTAATTACATCTTTATATGTAATATATATAATCTTATAAATATTTATATGTAATTTCATAATCACCACTATTGTCTTTGAAATACCAAAAACATTTGCAGTAAATGCACTTATATATACTATAAAAGCACTATATATATTCTTTAAATGCACTCAAATACACTTTAATGTAATGAAACTTATAAGTTATGTATATAAATACATTTGAAATACATGACGATGAAGCTGTGATTTAGTACATTAAAAATATGTTAACTACACTATATTGCCAAAAGTTTTGGGACGCCTGCCTTTACGTGCACATGAACTTTATCGACATCCCATTCTTAATCCATAGGGTTTAATATGGAGTTGGCCCACCCTTTGCAGCTATAACAGCCTCAACTCTTCTGGGAAGGCTTTCCACAAGGTTTAGGAGTGTGTTAATGGGAATTTTTGACCATTCTTCTAGAAGCGCATTTGTGAGGTCAGGCAGTGATGTTGTCGAGAAGGCCTGGCTCACAGTCTCCGCTCTTATTCATCCTAAAGGTGTTCTATCGGGTTGAGGTTAGGACTCTGTGCAGGCCAGTCAAGTTCCTCCACACCAAACTCGCTCATCCATGTCCTTATGGACCTTGCTTTGTGCACTGGTGCGCAGTCATGTTGGAACAGGAAGGGGCCATCCCCAAACTGTTCCCACAAAGTTGGGAACATGAAATTGTCCAAAATGTCTTGGTTGAAGCATTAAGAGTTCCTTTCACCGGAACTAAGGGGCCAAGCCCAATCCCTGAAAAACAACCCCACACCATAATCCCCCCTCCACCAAACTTTATACTTGGCACAATGCAGTCAGGCAAGTACCATTCTCCTGGCAACCACCAAACCCAGACTCATCCATCGGATTGCCAGACAGAGAAGCATGATTTGTCACTCCAGAGAACACGTCTCCACTGCTCTAGAGTCCAGTGGCGGTGTGTTTTACACCACTGCATCCGACGCTTTGCATTGCACTTGGTGATGTAAGGCTTGGATGCAGCTGCTCGGCCATGGAAACTCATTCCATGAAGCTCTCTAGGCACTGTTCTTGAGCTAATCTGAAGGCCACACGAAGTTTGGAGGTCTGTAGCTATTGACTCTGCAGAAAGTTGGCGACTTCTGCGCACTGTGCGCCTCAGCATACGCTGACCCCGCACTATGATTTTACTTGGCCTACCACTTCGTGGGTGAGTTGCTGTTGTTTCCAATTGCTTCCACTTTGTTATGATACCACTAACAATTGACCGTGGAATATTTAGTAGTGAGGAAATTTCACGAATGGACTTATTGCACAGGTGGCAACCTATCACGGTACCACGCTTGAATTCACTGAGCTCCTGAGAGTGACCCATTCTTTCACAAATGTTTGTAGAAGCAGTCTGCATGCCTAGATGCTTGATTTTATACATCTGTGGCCATGGAAGTGATTGGAACACCTGAATTCAATGATTTGGAGGGGTGTCCCAATACTTATGGCAATATAGTGTACTTAAATGCCCAGTTTCACAGACCAGGTTTAAAAAAACAAAACAAACAAAAAAAAAAACTTAAAATTACTAATGTAACTAAGGCCTAGTCCTGGCTTAATCTAACCCTTCTCTGTGAAACCAGGCCTAAGTAATATCGCATAACACTACATTTCAAATTATGATCTTTATGTACTTTACATGTGCTTTATTATGTTAGTCAACATATCAAAATAAGTGTGCTTCTTTAAAGCATGACATAGACATTAATACAAAGTGCACATTATTAAATGTTTACTTCAGTGTGTTAAGAAACAGTCATGAATGTGTCTCTTTATTTATGCTTAAGTGGCCTTTGATTTCATATTGTATTATTTGTAAGTACAGTTTTCTACAAATATATAATTTTAAGATTTGAAGTACACTACAAGTGCACATCCAATTAAGTGCGCTTATTTTTCACATTGAAAAAAAAAAAAACAGTATTTATTTTTTTATCAGAATGCAAGGATACTTATGAATGGCCATCAATGGAAAAAGATGCATATTTGCCTCATAGTGCTGTAGTTACAGCACTAACCAGCAGGGGCTAACCGGACCACACTAACCAACAAAATCTTGCTCCACTGTCATTGCAAAGCAGAATAATGTCTTTAGATTCTAAACAATGTATTGAATCCATTCCTTCCAAGTTCATCCCTTTCCCATTTTGTCCTAGATCCCGTTACAAAGATAGATTGGAATTTTGGCTGAATGCTCATTCTGACGTAATTGTGATTGGCTGATACCATCACATTCAGCAGGAAGGAGGAGACATCCAAACATGTTTCCAGTTTGTGTTGTTTGGATGAAATGTCCATTTCTGTTATCTCTTCATCAGTTCTTATTTTGCTTTTCCAATATGGATAGATTTCACCTTAGGTAACAGTGGGAGCTTAAAACCCTCCATAAAGCCTAAAGACAAACATGGACCTGTAGCGCAAGCGATTCTGCTCCAAGTTTGGGTTTAGATTTCGATCTAAACTGATTTTCATCTGAATTCAGAGTAAACATGGCGGACGCCATCTGTTTCTCTGTAGAGTGGAAAGAGTTTGATGAAATTCTTGAATGCTTTAAAGACGTCCTTTGTTAACAACTTTTATTTTGACTTATCCTGTCCTCTCAAGCATAGATCCTTGTGTCTGGCATTTTTTCTAAACTCTCTGTGCATGTGGCCCTCAACTTTTCAATTAAAAATGACTCCTACACTGTATATATTCCATGTATTTCCACATTGATCACTCACATTTTTAGGATGTATGTATATGGTTGGTTGGTTGTTGGTTGGTTGGTTGATGGATGGATGGATCAAATTATTTTCTACAAAAGTATCATTAAATTCCAAACTTTATTCATGGTCTTGTGTCTCATGACAGATTAAATGGCAAGTTAATGAAGCTAGAAGCTAGCAGTTGATATTAGCAGAGGTGGGGGACTCGAGTCACATGACTTAATTCGAGTCAGACTTAAGTCGCACATTTTAGGACTTGAGACTTGCTTGACAAATATTAATAAAAGACTTGTCTTTGATTTGACATTCATGACTTGAGACTTGACTCAGACTTGACTTAAATGACTCGAAATATCTTGTCTTTTGTTTAATAAATATCTGTTTTTGAACGCACCGCAACCTAACCACGTGACGCAGCAGGCAAGCAGAGAGAGCTATCGTGAGCTCTCTCATGGACAGAGCATGGACAGTCGTGACTACGCCAAGTATAATTAAGCAAAAAAGAAAAAAAGAAAAACGTTTTGGACATGTTAAGAGTTGACTTTGAATTGGTTTTGTGTTCATTAAACAGAAAATTGGGTTAAAATCAGTGCTGTCAACGTTTTCCAGTTTAACGCGTCAAAAAATATTTAACGCAAACGCAGCATCCGTTTTTTCTGTCATCCTTTGGCTAGCATTACAATATATGACCACGATATTCACGCAAATGCTTTTAAACCATTTAAGCTCGCCAAAAGAGAAAAAGAGAACGCGCTGTCTGTGAATGTCCTGCTGTCACACACGACGCACAGAAAGAGCGCGCCAGAATGTCACGCTTGAACTAACAATAACACACCCAATAATGCCAAAAATGTCCGTTTTGTCGAGTATCCTCATTAGAGCAGCCTTGAATGAGTTAAAGTCTTAAACGAAAGTAAATAGTTGTGAGAAAGTGGGACGCGCGTGAAATCCGCATCATGTGCGTCAGATCTTAAAGTGACCGCAACCAATGCTGTCTGTCATTAAAGAACAAAGGTAACAGAGAAAATGATCACATTTAATTTTTTGCAAGTGCAATGCATTGTAAATGGTTATTCACTGTTTATAAGGAAATGTCAGCTTATTTTTGCAATATCACTTATATGCATGTGTACAGTGTGTAATAATTGGTCTTCAGTGTTAAACTTTGAGTGAAAATCCTATGGATAGGTTATGCACAGACACACACAGACACAAAGAAAAAAAAAATCATACAGACCTGCGAACCCAACCATGCATACACAAACAAACAAAACAAACAAAAAAAAAAAACTCAAACTTGCAAACAATCAATACACTTTTCACTCATACATGAGCACACACATCCACTCACAAATATCAATGAATCACACTCAATCAAATCACCTCTCTCTCTTTCTCTCTCTCTCTCTCTCTCTCTCTCTCTCTCTCTCTCTCTCTCTCTCTCTCTCACACACACACACACACACACACACACACACACACACACACACACACACACACACACACAAACAAATAAAAAGAAAAAATCTAATTTGCAAACATAACCATGCACATGCAAAGAATACACTTTTCACTCATACACACGTACACACGTTCATTTATTTTTTTAATTTTAGATTTTTATTGTATTAACAACTCAGCTGTATGTGGACACCTTTTGAGTAGAAATGCATATTGCAAATGCATATTCACATTTGTATGACTTGCCAGTGACTTGTTTGACCCAAGCTACGACTTGACTTGAATTGCTTGACATAAAGCAGTGACTTGACTTGACTTGCTTGATTCTCACAAAAATTGACTTGGACTTGCTTGAGACTTGAAGGTTAAGACTTGAGACTTACTTGTATCTTGCACATGTGTGACTTACTCCCACCTCTGGATATTAGAGTAACCCAACCTGGAAGGTCACTGTGATCCTGACTGACAGCTGACTATGAAAACCCAGCTCAAGTGATGTCACATGACTCTAGACATCTGGGAAGCTCCTTGCTCAAGAAAGAGTGTCCCAGGAGTTCTCAGAATGCCTTCTGTGCTTTGGTCTGTTTTAGCAGACTGATGGGTGTGCTCATGTTTCGTAGTGGGAGATAAGATCAGGTTTGTGTGGATTCTGTATAGCAACAAACACTGTTCAGTGCTAACCCCCTAGAGTAGATGCAATATCGCACCATGTCTGAGGGCCAAGTGCATTATAGTCCAAACTACAGCCAGTCACGCTACACAAAAATAGGATCCAAGGTCAAAGGTTGCACTTCCTTTGAGTCTAAATCTTTTCAATGAATCAGTCAAAGGAACAAACAAAACTCTGTGAATCGGTTCATTGACTCCGTCTGAATCATTTGAACTTCAGGAAAAGACATCTTCCAAACAAAATAGTATTAAAAAACACTAACAGTGCATCTGCATCAGCATGGATTACTTTTCATATTAGTTAATATTCTTTTAAGTAGAGTGGTAGAATAATACGCCAATACGGTAGTGTACACCAACAGTGGGCACTTGAGCATCAGAACTGGACAAGGAGCAGTGGAAGAAGGTGGCCTGGTCTGATGAATCTTTTTTTTTTTTTTTTTTTTTTTTTTTACATAACTTGGATGGCCGGGCGTGTGTGCGTCGCTTACCTGGGGAACACATGGCACCAGGATGCACTATGGAAAGAAGGCAAGCCGGAGGAGGCAGTGTGATTCTTTGGGCAATGTTCTGCTGGGAAACCTTGAGTCCTGCCATCCATGTGGATGTTACTTTGACACATACCAACTACCTAAGCATTGTTGCAGACCATGTACACCCTTTCATGGAAACGGTATTCCCTGGTGGCTGTGGCCTCTTTCAGCGGGATAATGCGCCCTGCCACAATGCAAAAATGGTTCAGGAATGGTTTGAGGAGCACATCAACGAGTTTGAGGTGTTGACTTGGCCTCCAGATTCCCCAGATCTCAATCCAATCGAGCATCTGTGGGATGTGCTGAACAAACAAGTCCGATCCATGGAGGCCCTACCTCGCAACTTACAGGACTTAAAGGATCTGCTGCTAAAATCTTGGTGCCAGATACCACAGCACACCTTCAGGGGTCTACTGGAGTCCATGCGTCGACAGGTCAGGGCTGTTTTGGCAGCAAAAGGGGGACCAACACAATATTAGGAAGGTGGTCATAATGTTATGCCTGATTGGTGTAGTTTGTGTAACACTGGCTTCTGAATAGTTTTTTAACCAGAAAAAAGTTGAAAAAGTATCATGTCTGAACGCAGTTATGGCTTGATGTCCAATGTTTAAATAGGCTAAGTGCTGCTAAATGGTCCTGTTTGCAGTGATGAATCAAGAGTACTTTCTCTCACTCTCTCTAGGTCATGAGGAGATGGATGCGCTGCTGCTGTAACTTCACGGCCTCACAGAAGTAGTAGTCTGCTTTCTGTCAGTGTCAGTCCTGAGAGACTGCTTCAAAGGAAGAAGATCAGCTGCAGTAACTGAAAGATAGAACGAGGGAGGAATGAGTGAAGGAGTGAGTGAGTGAGGGCCTCTGCAGCTCTTTCTCTCAGAGGGGAGGTGTAGTAGAGAGAAGAGGGAGGTCACGAGTGATGTGCACACATATGTGCACAAGCATTAGTGACTCACATTCGCAGTATGTATCAGCTCCACAACTGCACAGTAGCTCACCAAACCAGCATTCATAATGTGTGTAACAGATACGACAGTTGGATTCCTACAATGTGTCAGGCACTGAGTAATGCTTTTATTACTCTTTTTACTGTATTTTTGGTAACACTTTACAATACGGGTGCACTAATATGCATTAATTCATGCTTAACTAATGCAAAGATAATCATGTTTTAATGTATGACTCATGAAGAACTAAACCATTAATTAATGATTACTGCATCAGCAACTAATAAAGTTTCTATATGATTAATAGATTAAGTAATATATGAATTAAATGTGTCATAATGTATTCATTCCTTAATAACATATTTTATTAACTAAAAATGTAAGTTAATGTGTTAATTACCACAATGGTTTGAAGCCATGTACTTCAACTTCCAGTTGTCTGCTTTAATTAATCATTAACTAATGATTTGCAAATGTATCATTATGTTATGACTTTACTTGTTGAGGCACATGACTATTAACTAATTGTTAAGTAATTAATGGGTTTTGACAGTTGCACATGCAGTGAGTGTAATGAGAGAGAATGTGTTTGAAGGATGGGTAACTTGGGCTGCACACAAATATCAGCACACCAGAATCTGAACTACAGATTGATGTTGCACTGTGTTTATGCGACCATTATCGAGTCATGCCGCAACAGCTGTTTACACTGGACATGACAGATCACTGCAAGTCCATTTGTCCTTCATAAGAGAAGTGATGTTTTGTTGTGTTGTGTTGCGTCATGCTGCATCCAGTGTAGTATCACTATCACTGATTATAATGGGTTCTATTCTCTTTGTCCGGTCTAGACACAGTGTTACGAAATAGCAGTGCCCGGCCCGTGTTCTCAGTGTTCCACCTTTGAATCCTAGACCTCAAGCTTTAACCTGACACATTCCTGTGCCATGAAAAACAAGGTTCTGGATGCAGCAGTTCATCTGGTACAATGGAATCACGGTTGTAGATAGTTGGAAATTAAAATTCATGGCTTAGTGTAGATGTCAAAACCATAATGACATATTACTTAACAATTAGTTAATAGTCATGTGCCTCAACAAGTAAAGTCATAACATAATGATACATTTTCAAATCATTAGTTAATGATTAATTAAAGCAGCAATTGGAAGTTGAAGTACATGGCTTCAACCCATTGTTGTAATTAACACATTAACTTACATTATTAGTTAATAAAATATGTTATTAAGGAATTAATACATTATGACACATTTAATTAATAACAATTCATATATTAATTCATCTATTAATCATATAGAAACTTTATTAGTTGCTGATGCAGTAATCATTAATTAAAGGTGCAATATGTAAGAATTTTGCAGTAAAATATCCAAAAGAACCACTAGGCCAGTTTTATATATTTTGTTCACTTGAGTACTTACAATATCCCAAATGTTTCCAACTAATTGTAATTAGTGAGAAAATTGCAATTTTAACCAAGGCTCCGGGACGTTTGAGGAATCGCCTGTCAATTGCGTCATACCCGCGTTATCCTCGGTTTCCGGTTTTATTTTGTAGAAATCATGGAAACACCAAAGACGCTTTAATATTTACATGTTTTAATAGACAAGGGAACAACTGTTTGGTTACGTTTATAGACAGGAAACTAATTGTTGTCATATACCTCAACATGTTTAGTATTGTTTAAATCTAATTTTCTTGATTTTTTTTTTTGCGAGTACCATGCTTTACCATGCCTCAGAGAAAAACACTATTTTGTCAAGTAGCTAACATAGCTTAATCAGATGCAGCTTTATTTTTAGTAACAGTAATACAGAATTTTATCATACAATACGTTTTAAAATTAATTGCATGCCATTTATCAACACAAGCCATCCAGCATTTAATATGATATTCTAATACCAATCTAGCTTACTGCAGTGTGCAACAAGTGTCTCACAGCAGCCACTGAGCGAATGCACAGAGTAATGTTATAACATCATTTTCAACACACTCAAATGTATCTAATATGTTAAACAGAGCTGCGTTACCTCATACTCATGACCGGAAAAGCGGAAGCGGCGCCGGCGACTGTGGCATAATAAAAGTTCCGCTGCTCGTTCAGTTCCCACAACACTCGGTCCTGCTCTGCTTCATACTACAGTAACGTTAATAATCACATCCATGAACATGATTTCTTCCTGAGTCCTATCCCGATTGTTTCCACAGGCTGTGATGTGAAGACCACATGTCCCAAGATTCCGCGCTCAAACTTGGCGTCATCAAGCTACGCCTTTGTTTTGAATAGGCCTCTAGCAACCTCTAGCGGACAGAAATCCTATACCTTTAATGGTTCAGTTCTTCATGAGTCATACATTAAAACATGATTACCTGTGCATTAGTTAAGCATGAATTAATGCATATTAGTGCACCCGTATTGTAAAGTGTTACCGTATTTTTCAACAAAAGTCCCCTTAAAGTCCCACTGTAGTCAATAATTTTATCCTTAAAACTCATCTTTGATCACCAAAATGACATATTTAAACGTTTTTCTTGTGAAAAAAATATCTTCATGCCTTAAAATAGCTTGAATGCAACTCTACACCCTTGCTTCATTTAGAATACATGGAACAATGCATATGCAAATGAGTCTCTGCCTCCACTCAATCACATGAGCTTAGAATACCTGATCCACTCGGTCAACTTTACTGAAGAAAACACTGCACAATAGCAAGTGGAAATACTGGTTTAATTCAGACATAATATGTATGAACCAGAATCTAATTCAGAAGAAGAAATTGAAGAGTGAATTATACAAGGTCATCTACAAGTCGATGTATCAGAACCGGCATAGTGTATACACACAAACACACACATACCGTTCAAAAGTTTGGGGTCAGTCAAGTTTTTTAAAGGGTTAGTTCACCCACAAATTAGAAAATTGTCCTGTATCACGTTTGTTCATCTTCAAAACACAAATGAAAATATTTTAAATGACATCCAAGAGCTGTCTTTCTCTCCATTGACAGTCCATGCAACTACCACTTTGATGCTTCAAAATGTTCATAAAGAGAATGGAAAACTAATCCATATGAATCGAGAGGTTAAGTTTACATTTTCTGAAGAGACTAGATTGCTTTATATGATGAATTTAGGCTTTTATTCACATATAAATACTGATCAGCGAGCATAAATAGAAGCTCAATTACAATGAGGAGAAATATTATAATTCTTATTATTATTATTTCAATCTAATGCTAAAACTCTGTAGGGAAATGACTTTATAAATTAATAAAATTTTAAATATTGTCACTGTTGGGCAGAAACCTCACATCTCAAATATTGTCATTTTTTCCATCATCTTTGTCACCATTTATGTCTGTCTGTGGGTTTTGCAAATATTTAAAATGAAATAATGAAAAGTATTAAAAAGAGCTTGTGACTAAACCTTGTATCTCCATTGGATACTCAAACTGTCAGTCAAACCTCATCCCGCCTCTATCGTCAATGAGACGCACACAGTTTGGAGCGTCTCTGTTTGTTTGCTATATATATATATATATATATATATATATACTGTATATATATTAAATACAATATTCACTGAAAATTCTTTTTATCTGTAGTATGTAGAAAGTGCCCTTCTCTCTGGTTCATGTTACAGTGCATAAGCAGTACATGTTTTATGCGACAGATCCTTAATGTACAGGTGGGCCCATGTGACCCTAGTGAGAAAACAAGGCTTTCACCACATGCTCTACAATGAAGTGTTCCCTTCTTTAATGTCAGTCGCTTCACTTTTACTGCCAGTGGAAAGTATGCACTTAAGAGCCGCGGATGAAGAGTGCAGGGCATGTGAGGGACTCTGCTCGCAAAACCACCTCAGCCAACTCATCTGGCAAACTTTCAGTGTCTTAACAGCCTTATGGAGATGAGCACTTTTAAAGCACTGTAGAACTTTCATTAGGCCTGGAGACCATGCTCAATGCACATTAAAAGTCCCAAATGGTTCTTCAACAACATTTTCCACAGTAACAAAGAACCCTAGCCATCTTAAATAGGTGCTTCTATTCAGAGTGAAATGACTTTATGTTCCATCCTCTCCCAGGCTGTTATCTCACCATGTGTGCGCTACAAGGAAAGAAAGTGTCATTGAAGTTTACATGACACATGTTGTGAATCATAGTTGTAAGCAAATACCTTTCACTAAATAGCAAATGGGAAATGGCCCTGATTTAAATCGTGCAGTCAGCAAGCATGTAAGTCTACACTTGTGACAAACAGGGCCACCAAGGGATGAGAGCTGACCAGATTGTTGAGGTGTTGGAAGACCCCTGAGTAGTGTTGAAGAGCTGATCTGCACTCATTGCAGCTGGCGAGCAGACGTCTAGTCAAAACTCCAGCTAGCGCCTCTTTTCTCC
Source organism: Ctenopharyngodon idella (assembly GCF_019924925.1). Lineage (NCBI taxonomy): Eukaryota > Metazoa > Chordata > Actinopteri > Cypriniformes > Xenocyprididae > Ctenopharyngodon > Ctenopharyngodon idella. The sequence continues at coordinate 4,172,756 of NC_067226.1, forward strand.
CTCTCTCTCTCTCTCTTTCTCTCGTTTGCTGTTCTGTCTCTCTTTCTGGTCCCTCATGGGGAAAAGAATATTTCTCTCTTTGATTTCAGTCTTGGCACCAAATACAGCTCCTTTCTCCCATATGGGTAAACATCCTCACACAGAAAGAGAAAGGAGGAGTAAATAAAGAACCAAAAAGTGCAGCAACAACAACAAAAATGGTAGCTAACCATAAGCTGACCATCAATTCCACCTGTGCATGGACGGACGTGCGTCCTGATGAATGTCCATGGTAATTATGAGCGGTCATGACCCCCACAGCTGGATGCTGTGACATCTGGACACACACAGACTCATAGACCTCTGTAGAATAATGCACTGCCTATGCAGAGTTTGGATTGGCTATTGTTATGACTAGCCAGCGGTTCATAAAAGGTATGAATGAAAGATTATGTATAGTTTGGGGTCAGAAAGATTTTTTAATAATTTTGAAAGAAGTCTCACCAAGGTTGCATGTTTTTTGTTCAAAAATACAGTAAAAGCAGTAATATTGTGAAATATTATTTCAATTTGAAATAACTGTTTTCTATTTTAATATATTTTAAAATGTAATTTATTCCTGTGATGGCAAAGCTGAATTTTCAGCATCATTACTCCAGTCAGTGTCACATGGTCCTTCATAAATCATTCTAATTTGCTGATTTGTTGCTCAAGAAACAATTCTTATCACAGTTGAAAACTTGTTGTGCTGCTTAATATTTTGTAGAAAACCATGATACTTTTTTCAGGACTTTTTGATAAAGAGAAAGTTCAAAATAGCAGCATTTATTCGAAACAGAGATCTTTTGTAACATGACAAATGTATTTATTGTCACTTTTGATCATTTTAATACATCATTGCTGAATATAGGAATTTATTTCTTACTGAAAAAAAATCTTACTGACCCCTGACATTTGAGAGTCTTGGGTTCAAATCCAAGCTGTGTAATGTTCTTTTCCTCTTTATTTCCTATTATCGCTTACCTTTTGCCATCAGTAAAAGGACAAAAATGACTCATCCTGCACAGATTTTGTCCTATGAAATGTTTTCTAGAATGAATATGTCTCTTTCCCTAATACTTCACCTGCAAATCATGGTCTGTGACAATGATATAAGACTATTGGATATTTTTATGTTTTTAAAGCAAGCGATTTCCTTGGGGCCATGTGAATTGGAGGATTAAGAAGAAAGAACAAACCACATCAGATTAAAGAACAGAAACAGATCAACAAAATAAAAACTATAGATAACCCATTAGAAAATGTGTAGTTGGAACCAGTCGAGCCATGCTGCCAGTGATGCGCACAGATAAGGACAGGCCCAGATGGATGGCAGGTCAACGGGGGTGAAGTGGACAGACAAAGAGGAAAGATGGAAAAGGAGAATGAGACATGGTGGGACGATGAGATATCAGAAGAGAGTGCAGAAATCAGAGGGGCATCTGGAGAATTCCAGTGCAGGTCTGCAGTGCAGCGGGAGTGAGCCTTCAGCTGAAGTGTTTGTGGGGCCCCTGTGGTTTTTCAACCAATAAATCCACTGCATGTCTTTAATACGGGCAGAATGTGCAGGCAGAGGAGTGCTGAAGGATGTATGGCCATTACTCAGCGGCCCACATCTGAGAGAAAAGCTTGGCCCGGGACGGCGCAGTCAACTCCCTCCTCTTCCTCAGTCTGCAAGCAGACGGTCAGCTCTGCGGAGGTGTGAAAAGGAATGGATCTCGTGAAACTCAGGCCACTGACATATAGCCTAAATGACAGCCAGCGCTCACAGAGTGTTTTCTGAGTGGGGCTAAGAATGAGGGAGAGAGCATGTATTATAATATGAGTAGTTGGATCTCTTGAATTTGTCTGTTCAGACGGATATTTTATATTTACTATAGTTCATTATATAGAATATATTAGAATATAATAATTTATAGAATAGGCCTACTCTATAAGCTAATTTGTTCTGATCGACCGTTATTATTAGAAATATGACAAAAAGTGTTTGCTACTACCCCAGTTTGCTATTGAAGAATACTATACCAGAAGCTCATGTAGAACTGTATTTGTAGGACAGGAAACAAACAGGAAATAGGGTCTCATCGCATCCTCTTGTCGGAGAAAGTGTTAACAGCAGTATGAACTGATGGCAATATCTAATGAATTTTAAGCCCTGTTTACACCTGGTATTAAGATGAGTTTGTTCGATCGACAAGTGGACAACGCTAAATACAGGTGTAAACGGGGTCTAAAATGTTTTGAGCTTGTCCACTTTCAATCACTTCCAGAGGTAGTCGAAAACACATTAGACCGGATTGCTTTCATAGTGTAAACGTTCATGTGGTCGAATGTATTCGAACAGCCACCAAAGATCACCTACTCTCCGCCTACTGCGTAAACATTATAGGAAGTGCGTACCAAATACAATGTACTAAAATATACCCAAAAAAAATGTACCAAACACAATGTTCTCTTTGCATGTTCTCCGTATATGATTTTCCATCGTCTCCAGGCACGTTCATATGTAAATTGCGCAAGCCTATTTTGTACATTAGATCAAAATATCTGAAAAAGCCCATACATTTACCCACCCCTCGCAGAAATCATGACAGAAGTGGTTTAAAGTGGACAAAAGAGACAAATTAAAGTACCAGGTGTACACAGGTATGTCTCCTTCATCTACTTGTGATCCGATCGACCAAAACGCATCTTAATACCAGGTGTAAACAGAGCCAAAGATGCAGCCTCCCGTCTGAGAAGCGCCCCTCATCATTCACAGAACCAATTCTTTATGAGTGAGTCGTTGAATCATTTACTCAGCTGATTTATTCAAAACACTGATTCACTTAAGAAAACCTAGGCAGCTGACTTGTTGCCTCACTGCCCTATCAGGCAGTGACTTCACAGGCAGAGTTTGCACACGAAGGTACCTCATGAAACTGATTTTAGACAGATTTCTGAGGCAGCATAGCGGTTTAATGATCTACAGCAAGATAGCATGAGCTTTGATGATAACTAAGCAAATATTTAATTACTACAATAGTAATTTCTCATTAGAAATGACATCAAAAGTGGAAAACAATGGTCAAAAACATACATTTACACACAAACTGACCACCAACCACAACTTTCAGAAGATATCTTTATTTTTTAGCTCAGCTGTCACAGAATGGAAAGCACAGAATTGTGGGATATCAAAGGCAGCGAAGGATATATCTATGCTGCCTTCAAAAATTGATCAGATATAGGCATCTCATGAGACAGGAAGTGAAGCTAACTTTGGATACAGATGTGCCTTGATGCCTTCCTACCTTGGAATGTGTCCTCCGAAGACAGCAGTTTTAATTTTTCGGATGCAGCCATTGAATCATATATTCAATTCATTTGTTCAAAACACTGATCACCTAATGCTGTGTGTTCCTTGGAAACATCATTGAAAGACTTTTTGAAAAGGACTTTGACTGTCACTGCTTTGACTTTGTTTGGGAGTGGAACTGTTTTCTTTGGCAGAACATACACAAACATACATATACACAAAGTAGTCTAACTGGCAATATTGTGCTTAAAATGGAAGTTTTTGTTCTGTTGCTTTAACTGTTGTATTAAAACACTATCACTCTCGCAATGTACCGTTGTTCTAATATCAGCACGGCTGTCATTACCTGAAGCCCAATCACATATGCAGGAAGTTATTACTGTTTTCCGGGTCGTGACTCGTGACCGACAGGTCGTGTTCTGTTATCTGGTTCTCGTCATTACAATGTTTGCATTAGTCACTGTTAAGCACGAGTATGTTCCCTTGACCCGTTTATTTTTTTCCTCCCATCTATGCTAGTAGCCTACTTCTGCTGGTGCTAGCAAAAGTTGCAGGTTTGATATCCAGAAAGAACACATTGGTATAATGTATATCTTAAATGCAAAGTAATTTGTTTAGGATAAAAGTGTATACCAAATGTGTTTGTATTCGTAAATGCATAAATGCAATGCAGTGATTTTTAACCTTTTTGAGGCCTGGCTGACCACAATAATATTCGAATCGTTGAATTAATTAGATTTAATTGTCCATAGACTAAAATAACTAAAATCATTTTGATTCAAATTTAAATAATTCAATTGTAGAATTCCTGAAGTTTGGAGGTGAATTAATTTCAGAATATCTTCATTTTAAGTTGTTTCAGCTGATTTTAAAGCTTGTAGGCTTTTGGACGTTTGCTGAGGGCCCCTAGTCGGCCCTGTTCCAATGATTGAGAACCATTGATTGTAATGTACCCACAGTGACTCTTTAAGCCATACAGTATGTATGTATTTTTCTTTTACATTTACTTACTCTCCAAAATCATAGTCATTTTACCCTGTTGCTAATCTGTTTACATTCTCCCAAAGTAAATGTCTTTTGAGAGATTAGCGCCATCTTCTGTTTCAGATGACACTTCCCATTCTCATCTAAGTATCTTCATGAAGTGAACAACTGCTCACCGATAAATGATACTGTAAGGGGACTGGTACTACAAGAAGTCTGTCTTTGATATGATTAAGGGGATACCGGGTGAATGGAACAGGCATTGAAACCAGACGTTCTCATGCAGATTGTTAGAGGTTTCTCTGTTTATATTCAGGTTGCTAAGATAAAAACAGCTCTCACATGGCTGCATATTAGTTTGATGAACTCCAGTGATTATTGTATTCAAGCAAATCCGTGTTTGGCTTGTGCATTTGTTTTGTGTTCAGATTTGGAGCCAGTGTTTTCAAGGACACGCTGAAATACAGTATCATCACAGGCGGACACAATTGTAGAATGGTTGCAACGCTGACAATCTTCAGTGCAATCAAAACAGAGAACAGGTTTATGATTCTATGAATAAACTCACAATTTTCGAACTCGCTACGGTGTCTCTGTCATTGTCTGTCTCTCGTCTTCCATGTGAAGCATGAAGCAAACATTTTTGGACACAGTGCTGATTGCCATCATAACTCTCTGCGTCTGGGACGCTGCTCCTGGCTCAGGCTCAGAGTCAGCCTGTTTGTAGCTCCATATGTCAGTACGCTGCCTGGAGATTTGTGGGCCATCATCAAGTCTTGCTTTGCGAGGAGTGGCTTCAACGACTTTGCATTTCTCTTTGCTTTTTTCATCCAAGCTTTCACTTTACTTTTTTCTGGGCTCATCAACTGTGAAGAGAGACCAGTAATCACACTCTTTCATGTGGTTGGGATCCTTTCACAATCCAAACGCTTACCATTTGTTTGTGTCTTTTGCTGCCATCTCTCCCACTCCTGACTGCGACAGATTTAAATGCTCTCTGGGACCTCACACGCAAATGAAATAACATGGCGGCGACGGCAGCCATGGATGCAATTATCCTTCTCTTCAGTCTTCCAGTGTGCAGATTTCTCCCGTCGGCTAGCATTAGTGAAAATGAGAGAACAGAGTGAAAGAAAAACGGCTAATGAAGTTTATCCTTGGTTGTTTTGAGTCTATGAGCCACTCTGTTATCACTGTGGTCCAACAATTATTGTTTGATCTCAAACAATTTTCTGTGGAAAATACAGTTATAATATGCATTAAAATTCAATATAAACTTATATTGAATTGATTAATTAGATTTTCATTTATTTTAAAATGTAACTTATTCCTGTGATGGCAAAGCTGACTTTTCAGCATCATTACTCCAGTCTTCAGTGTAACATGAACCTTCAGAAATCATTCTAATATGCTGAATTGGTGTTCAAAAAACATTTCTTATTATCTTATTAACAAGGTTGAAAATGATTGTGATGCTTAATGTTTCTGAAGAAACTGTGAAACTTGACCAAACTCTTGTTGGTCAAGATCTTGTATTGACAATGCAAGAGGTGAGCACTCTGTAAACTCTATTCCAGCACATCCCAAAGACTTTCAATGAAATTAAAGTTGAGGTATAATGCTATTTCATGTATTCTGACTTATTTACACTGTTAAAGAGTTGGATTCTCATGTTAAACATGGCCAAAGTTTCAAAATATGAGTTGGACGTATGACAGAGTATTTCTGTTCTAAAAATTCTCTTCCAAATCCTCACAGGATTCGGACTCTTTTTTTTCGAGTATCGGCCTGAGTGACGTAAACGGGGGCGGAATTCCTTGTACGGGCACTTCTCCCGGAAGGGCACGCGCGCACATGTGGACCTGAGCGAGAGCGCAAGAGCACGCCCATCAACGCGCGGTACGGAAGTCATCAGCAGCGCTGCACAGGTCACAGGACTTCACGAAATCAACAATGTCACCAAAGAAGTGTGTTTTTAGTTGTGAGGGAAAGATAACCTTGCTTCCCAAAGAACCTAGTGTTCAGTGGAGCTGAGAGATTTGTTCTCACGCATTACATTGATGCGCTCTCGATATTTGTTAATAAAATAACCATAGAAACTGATAGTTGCAATCACGTTTTTATTGGTTAAAATGAATGGAGAATATCTCGTGTTTTTCCGTGGCTGCTTGAGCCCTCGGGATCGGCGTTTATGGCTTCATAAACAAAGCCCAGTTCTACGCTGGATTTACAGATCGTTTGAAACTGAAAGATGGAGCAGTCACAGTGATATGATCCCGGTCATGAGTCAGAACCGCAGGTGGTGAGTAAAACTGCTTCAAATGTCTGTTTTGTTGACAATAGGCGCCTAAGTGCATATAAAGTAAACAATACGAACATAGTGAATTCATAAATTCATTATTCATCATTCATACGCTATATTCATTATAGTGATTCAAAAGCTATCCATGGATAATGTGATGGTGTATACAGTTGTTTAGCTGACCATTGATAGCTTGTAGATGATCTCTACACAAAAGCTGCGCGTACTCGTGACTCTAGCTCTGCTCACAGGACACGCCTCCAGGCGCTCGGCTGTTTTCGGAAATACTCGGTACAGTGTATGTATCTTTCATAAATATGATTAAACTAAAGACTTTTTGGAGATATGAAGGATGCACTACTACTCTATAGGTACTCAAGATTAACATGAGATTGGCAGAAACTGTGAACTGTGTGTGATACCCCCCCCCATGTGGCCATGTGTCTTCCTACATGGTTGTTTAAGAAATTAAAAGCTACACACTCCATCAGTTAAAAGAAGCATTGCCAAATATATAACATGCTAGAAACATAATAATCACTGTAATAATGATCCATTCATAGATTCTTAAATATTTGCCTATTAAAATCCAAACAGCGACTTTTTTTTTTTTTTTTTTTTGGCCGGGCAGTGTATTATACATAATTTGAATGCTATATCTATCTTGTTATTGGCTAGGCTTCAAATGCAATATGTCACTTATTTGTCTCTCTAAGGAGTCCTTGAAAAACCTTTGTCTTATCTCCTACAAAATATCTAAAATGAGTTGACCCATTTATAAAATATAGTTTATATATAAGTTTTAGTTTGTTGTCTGGGCCTACATTAATGTTTACATAAGCCCTTATAGAGACAGTTTTCTTCACCACGCATACTAATTTATCCTAAATCACTAAAAATACATGCCTTGCTGCAATGTGCCAAAATTGCAATCGTGTTTGTCTACAAATTTTATGTGTACAGTCTTACCATAAATAACGTGTTGATGTCAATAACGACAGTAGATCCCACACACAGCTCTTCATATCTCAAGCAGTGTTCTTCAGAGTTGAGACCGTAAGAAATGGTGAGCCAAAACCAGACAATATTGAAGAATAACAAAAACATAAATTACTGAATCATGGATGAGACAGAGAGCTGTTCAAATCCCCCGATGGGATCATATTTGAGCTTTGAGCTCAACGGGGAGTGATTTATCTGGCATTATAGACATCATATTGGTAGGACAGTTAGTGTCAATTCATATGATTCACCAAAGATCTATTCATCTGTGAGTGATATCACTACTAGAGAATTCTGTGCACGAAAGTCCCCCTCAGTACAACCTCTCTTATGGAAAAGATGCAGACACAGACAGAGCTGTTAATCGACCTGTGAGACACAGAAAGATGCTCACCAGCTCTTTTGCAAAACCAGCTGATCTTTATGGTGCCAAACCTGGTATTGAGCATGCCAAAAATGTGGCCTGATATAGCTGAGTGACTCTTGAGGCTGATCGGGGCTTGACTGATAAAACAAAGATGAGTATTCTAAAAAAAAAAAAAAAAACAGACAGATTCAGTTCAGGAGGCCGTACATGCGAGACACATGCATGTGTGCAGCCTTGCGTGTTTGTGGGTGGCTACATCACTCTCAGTTGTCATTTTTCCTACAGGCTCAAAAAAAATTCTCCTTTCCCGTCAGTGCAAATAAATTCCTTACTCCTCAGACGAAAGGGTTCTCTTACCACTCCACTTTGTGGCGAGACTATAGCACACTAAATGGTGGGGCAACTTAAGCTTGTGGCCATCAGACATACCGAATATAGGAAAGAGAGTATCCCTGCAAATAAAGCAAGACATGACTTTCATAGAAGATATCTAATATTTCAAGCCACTGAACTATATCATCTCTGAACACTGATATCATAATAATACATGTTTTGTGTTATCCTTAGACACTAAAATGATGATAATAATAACATGTATTTATTATTAGTGTATATGTGAAGGAGATTGTTTTGGTGGAAAGTGAAAGTGTACACCCTGTTTCACTTACACTAAATAACCAAATTGGTTATTTGTCACTGTAGCTTGTAGCCATCAATGAGAAATGTTCACTTGAGGAGCTCTTGCCTGGAGTGCACATCACTTCACAGCTCAAGTCTGGCCTCTAGTGGAGGAAACTTATTACAGGTTGTATGCCGCAAAACATAACTTTTGTAGTGATTTTGTTTTTATTTATTTTATTTATTTATTGTATTATTTTATACTGATGTATCCAGATCTCCAAGGAGATGGACGAAATATTCTGAATGATATCAATCCACAATCTCTGATCTCTGATCTCTGGAATCATAAATCACACCAAGTTCATTCAGAGGAGAAATGGCTCCAAGACTGAGTGTGGTTTCTACCAAGTTTTTATTTATTTATTTATTTATTTATTTATTTATTTATGTATGTATGTTATTTTTTTTATTTTTCTCTCAATTTCTGTCACCTGATGGAGTTTGGGTTCCTTGCAGCTGTCGCCTTTTATTTTCTTAGTTGGGGACACTTAATATAGATAGATAGATAGATATTTAAAATGTTTAAAATAAGTCGTTATATTTTCTTTCACACGTTTGGAAGCGTTCAGTTTATTTATTTATTTATTTTTCCAATCATTTGTAGAAGTATTTAATTGGTCAAAACTAAGAACTGTTTGTCAATATAGTGGGACACGCCCAGTATGCAGTGGGGTGATAAATATCTGACACAATATCTATAAAATATTTTAACAAAAGAGTTAACTTGTTTATAATTCAGGGTTTGTTCCTGAATGATACCTTCTTTTAGATATGAGCTCAGGCACAGACATAGACACCTATAAGGGTCCTTCAGCGCTTCTGCATTGTTAAGACGAAACTCGCGGAGCTGCTGGAGTTGCCGGGGAGCGTCTGTTATACTTACAGAAAATAACATCTAAAACACTGAAACCCAACTGCATTATACCCATATATCTTTCAAAACATTGAAAGTAAAGGTAAGACGCCATGATTATAAAAATTGTCAATGTTCTGCATCCTCGAAAGCGATGACCAGCTCAAGCTAGCGGCTAACGCTCACAATCCGCTAAGTCAGAGAATCTAATAGCATACGATTAAAGTTGAATCCTCTAACAGCACTTTTGTGAACATATATGTTTACATCTATGTGTTATACGATGAATGATTGCTCAGTCATTCTGTTTGTTAATACGTGTAGCTATTAGAGCTGAAGGGGTGTGCTTTTGGCCAACAGTGACCATCCGGCCAAGAAGAAAGATATGAGTCTGCTAGACTTAAAAGCGTTGTAGGATCACGCCGAATTATACTATAAGCGCTGCAAATATATCGTTCTCTTTCTTCTTTATTGTGGATGAGTGGCAGTTTGTTTCTATAACAATTGATAGATTGGTAAAATTGGGGGTTCATCCCAGACAAGTGGGGGTTTCCGTGTCTTCATTTGGGATAGCGGATAGACCTTTGTTTGCTCTCTGGACTAAAAATGTAGGATTAGATTTTGAGTTTTAAATGAGATGAATCTATATCTGGTTCTTTGTGACCTGAGTAATTATATTATTGAATATCTTTAGATTAAATATGATTGATTTTCATGCATATGCTTTTTTTTTAATTGTTATTGTTTTTAATTCTCTGACATTTAAAAAATATGACAACAAATCATCATTGGCTTTATTTTTACAGATGCCATCAGTGACCACTGGCGACAATGCTGTTCACTCCTCCAGTCCGGATTCGGGCTCTGCGCCATCTGAAGCCCTCAAGCAAGTTCTTGTTGTAATCGACAAGAAGGTTCGCAACATGGAAAAGAAAAAGGTAACTTAATTTTAAGATGATATTAAGCTCGACCCTATTTATTTACTTAATACGCAATCCTTGTTATATTGTGCACAATTTATCAGTGCATGCAATTCAGAAAGAAAAGTTATGTCTTTGTATTATTTCATCAATAATTTTGATAGTACAGTTAACATAAATCCAATAATTTTTTTGGAAACAACAGCAAATTTTTATTTAATGGTTGACCTTCAGCATTCATGTGTATTTGTCAAAAAGCCTCCCCAAAATGGATGCAATGTGGTTATTCCAGGTGCCAACATTTACTTCATTTGTAGTATGGAATGGCCATAATCAAATCAGTTTGCAAAAATAAAGTCAAGCCCTTTTCTATCCATTTTTTCCTCCTTATTGAATATCCTGTTTTACTTAATCTGTTACATCATTACATTCTTCTTAATACTGATGTAAGCGTCTTATGTGTTCCATATCTTTAAGTGCATTACCGACAATAATTTGTTTTGGACTTGAGGACAGCATTGGGTTTCTGAAATTATAGATGTCTTAATTTACTATGAACCTCAACCTATAATATAGTGTAAAAACGGACTGCTTAGTGGTATTAATGGTATAAAATATGATGCCGACTTTGCAGAAAGAAACTCATATCTGACCGGGTGTATGGAATTTGCATTTTAATCTGCATGTGCACATGTACATACTACTTCTCTCTTTTAATATGAGCAAACTCTCTGTTAAGAGCAAGCTGGATGATTACCAGACAAGAAAGAACAAAGGAGAACGCCTCAACCACGATCAGCTGGTATGTGTCCTATATTCAGTGCTGGTTTACTGTGCTCGAATATATCAGTTGTTTTATGTATTAAATGTATATGCTGCTTTGTTCTATATTTGTAGGAGGCTTTATCTAAAGCTCCGGAGGTGGCTCACAACTTGGACTTTGCCCGTGAGTTGCAGAAAAACTTCCTGGCTTTAAATGTGGAGGTAAGTATGTTTTTGATTGAAGTGTGGCTCAGTGTCAATTTAACATCTACATTCACTCTCACTCCCACCATCTAGCCTAAAACTGTTGATGCAATGCAATATTTCTGCTGCACGGGACAACAAAATCAGTCTTGTCTTGACCTCAGCGTAGAGTTTGTTTGTTTCGACCAATTCATTAAAAAGAATTCTTTTGCAGATCCAGAAAACGGTGAAAAAGGCGACACGACGGGAGCAGTTGAAGAGGGAGGAGGCAGAGCGCAAGAGACTGAAGGCAGTGCTGGAGGTGCAGTACTTGCTGGAGCAGCTGGGGGAGGAGAGCGTGAGGCAGGACCTGACTCAGTCCAGTGGGGATGCCCCCTTGCTCACAGAGTCAGAGCTCACGGGCCTGGACGAGTTCTACAAGCTAATTGGGCCTGAGCGGGACTCTAGCGTGAGGTGAGGACAGTTCATGAGTGTTAGTAAATTCAGCTTGTTGGGATATTTTTATCAAAATGGCTTTTGATTCCAGGTTGGCTGAGCAGTTTGAGGAAGCATCCATTCATTTGTGGGAGCTTTTGGAAGGAAGGGATAAAGCTGTGGCTGGAACCACATGTAAGTATCTTTTTCTGATGGTGTTTGCCATAGAAGTATTATGGGGGGTTGTGAGTAAAATGTGGTTTCAATGTCACCTAAAAGTTTCCTTTACAGTCAGTTCAGCCTTATAATTGGACCTCAAATGTATTTTTTTTTTTTTTTTTATTGATTCCCCCCCCCCCCTTGTATAGGGTGTATGTTTTTTCTAAAAAATGTAATTCTATATATATTCAAGGTGCAATAGGTGATTCTTTACGAAAACATTTATTTTATTTAACATTTTGTTGTACTGGTTGAAAGTCTCCTCATATCCTGGTAGCAAACACTATGTTAAACGGTTTATAAATATATATCATCTGTGGAAGGTGTAGGGCCATAAAATGTTCATCCAATTATTACATCCGGTCTGAATGAAATATGATGTCCTACCTGCCTGTCAACATATGTTTTTACATACCCTCGCACACCGTTTGCGCAGACATCATACGTCGTCAGCGCGTTTCATGCTATGCAGAGTTTATGTAGACAGACATCAGTCACAGAGCACCACAAACAAACAGCAGCCACCTTTTACAGTTCCTACCAGAGTTGTTCGGTCAGGCTCGAAATTATGCATATCCATGTCAACAGTATCAACACCGAAATAAATATGCAGCAGTCAGGTACAAGCTCTCTTAAGTTCTTTGTTCATTATTATTGTAATGTTATGTGCTTTGAGACATGAGGTACTGTAATGCCGTGTCTTGTGACGCTTTGCCGAGAGCAGCTGTTTGTGTTTTGGAGGAGGCGTGTAATCGTATGCTTTCAATGCTAGCAGGCTAACATTAGCATTTCCCAGATCACCTACTGCACCTTCAATAATACTATATATTCCCCGTTATATAGGGTGTGCCAATTATATATTTCAGCATGACACTTTGTAGTATAGCGCATTTCTCACAAGGTATTCAGAGTTGCTTTTCCCGGCAGTGCAACATCCGATTTAAATGTCTTGCTCATGTGGAAGATATAATTTGCTTTTCTGACAATTTATAAATGGTGTCAGTAGCTTTGGAATATTGGGAGAAAACATGAAGATTTGAGACAAGAGATGCTTTGTCCTGCTGGTGTCCCACAGCCCTCTCAAAGTGCAGAGCCCAGAATACTTATTTTTGTGGGAAAATATAATTAAACTTGACTTGGTTGCTAAATTTCTATTGCTTTCCATGTTCAAGGACTTTGTATTGTTTCTATTTTAATGCACTTTTAAAGGTTAATGCTTAATTTTGTACATTGTAAATTATTTGTGCAAAACATCCAGCCCCGTCACCCTCCGCTCGCTTTTTTCGTGTGTCTGCTGCACGTGTTTTATGCAGGAGCCACATGCACCACAAAATTACGCACCTTGCTTATTGGACGATCGATACGTTTTATCGAGTAAATTATCGACAATTAATCGATCGTCGATTAATTGTTAGCATCCTTAATACATATATATTTATTATAGAATAGCATCACTATATAACAAAGTTATATTGTGAATGTGTATCTTTAATAACACTGTCATATGAACAACCATTTAGTAAAGTGTGGTATTGTAGGATTTTGAGACTTGCATCACATTAACAATCCCCACTTGAACTGTTGACAGGATGAGTCTGATTCAAACTGCTAACGCAAGTGTGAGTTTGAGGCTGTTTCGTAAATGTTTTAAAAAGAATCATTTCGTAAGAGTAATTTGTTTTTGTTTTCACTGCTTTTGTTATTGTCCTGTTTTATTTTTTTATTCATTCGTGTTTCAAAATCGCGTTTGTTATCGTCAAAATGGTCTTGAGACATGTCAACTGTATAATCACTAATATTTGCTCTCCAGTGAGTCTGAATACCAATGGGGCCATCCCTCGCTTGGCCTCCCTGTGAATGGTGGCACTTGCCATGGCTTTTGAAAGCTTTGCTCTGTCTCAGGCCCATGAGGGTCAGCAGTGCTTCATGCTGACTTGTGACCCACGTCAGCAGCTGGGCAGGCAGCCAGTGGTGTGCACAAAGCCTCTCTGCTGGAGGTTTCAATGATCGACAGGGCCTGCCTGCATATTCCTACAGAGAGGGTGGGAATCATGATCGTATCAGATTTTGCAAACTCAGCTTATGAGACATTGCTATATTTGTTTGCTGATAGTGTTGCTGAAAAAGATGCTTTTTCCGTCCAAGTGATTTAGAGACAAACTTGGCCATGTTAAACCTTTACCCCTTGCATTTTTTGTGTCTTTAACAGACAAAGCCCTTAAGGAAACCTTGGACAAGATGCTGCTAAGTGGGTACTTTGATCGTGCCCAAACACATCAGAATGGAGTGTGCGAAGAAGAGACGGGGGCTGCAGCAGCAGCGGAGTCATCAGAGAGTGAGGACCGCCCCGCTGAGCCAGGTAAAAACAAAAGCCATCAAATTTCAGAGCAAAGAAATGCTTCTTCACACAGCTGGCGGCTCATGTTGATGCTCTTATCTATTCACAGAGGGAACCGCTCAAGAATACACAGAAACTATTGAGGTTGAATCAACAGAGGTGCGAACTGATATTACAACACTTTTTATGTGCATGCTCAGAGTAAATTTTGATTTTGTGGAAACATTTCTTAGACTACACTACTTCAGTCATAGCATTCTTAATGCTCTGCACTTTTTTTTTTTCTTTTTTTTTCTTAATAGTTTGTAAACAGACAGTTCGTTCCAGAAACTACCTACAGCAGCAGTGACAAAGAACAAGGAGCAGAGTGGAACACAAGTTCTCAGGCATGATGCACTTTTTTCGACAAAGAAAGCACCAAAATTATTAACAACTTTTGGCCAAGTGGTCTTTGTTTCCTTGTTTACTCCATGTGATCATTGCTTTTCAGGCGGTTAGTGCCCTTCAGCAACCACAACAGCCACCTGCCGCCATGAGCCCAGCTTTGGTCAGCTCAGAACCACACACACTGAACGCCGTCCTCCCTCCTCCTGCAACAGATCCCGTGGTCCGAAAGCAAGCAGTTCAAGATCTCATGGCTCAAATGCAGGGTACCTTCAACTTCATGCAGGTAAACTGCAGAATGTTTCATTCATCACACTTAAAGTGTAGCAGTGGCCTTTTCTAACATATGTGTAATGTGGACAGGACTCTATGCTGGAGTTTGAGGGACCGCCTTTAGATCCTGCAATTGTGTCGGCACAGCCCATGAAACCTGCTCAGATGGTCTGTCCGCCAGGTTGGTACACAAACTTTAAAGTAATAGTGTGCTCTTTAAACTCATATGGGAGTGATTTTTGCTGTAGATTAAAAGTCAAATATGGCAATTTTCGATTGGGTTGGGCATCAATGACATCATATGATGCCACTGTTTTTTGTGTTTCATGACCAAATGATGTTGCTGTCTAATGCCTGGCATCATATTTGATTTGAGAGCTATGGCAAAGTCTGAAGAATCCTTGCACCAGTATTATTGTATTTAATTACCATTATAGAATATATTAATAATTGTTTTTATTGTTTATAATACTAAACAATAAATGATAATATTGTTATATAATGTTAAATAACATTGTCTATAATAAAAATAATGATTTTTTTTTTTTTATATTCGGTTTTAATTTTAAGATTTAGTAATTTAAGTTTTAGTAAATATTTTTTTCAGTTTTAGTAATTTTAGTACTTCAACTTGTTTTAGTATTATTTCAACTTTTTCCAATTACCAACAACAACTTTGCCTTGGCACAAAGACAAAAAACTAATAATAACAGGTTTCATTTTTAGGTGAACTATTTTCTACTTTTTTTTTTTTTTTTTTTTCTGCAGATGTTTGACTATTTCATGCCACTAATATCCTAAAATGCTACTCTTTCAATGTTTTCTGCTCATACAGAATCCAGACTGCCCCAACACAATGCTCTTTCTGTGCAGCCTGAACATGCGCAAGTGAGTTCAGTTACCAAAAACATGCTTTCAAACACGTTTCAGGCGTTCCTAAAACCTTTTCCATTTTGATTCTCAGGTTCCGATGGTCTCCTCCACGCCCCCTCTCTATCAGCCCCCTCATAACTCTGAGCCTCGACCGCAGACAGACTCCATTGACCCCCTGCAGGTAACGTCGTACACCACAGTCTTCACAGATGCCGTGTACACTATGGCTTAGATATGTGAGTGATGTAGGATATACACCCTAGGTCTCCATGCCCCTGTCGTCTGAGCAGTCCCCCACCCCTTCCTCTCAGCCCCAGGTGTTTCAACCTGTCTCCAAACCCCTTCACAGTGGCATCAACGTTAACGCAGCTCCATTCCAGTCCATGCAAGCGGTAGGCCTCAACCTGTCTACCCCACCCCTTCAGAGTTTGTCTCTCCATTCTGCTTTTGTTCTGTTTGTCATGCTGCGGAAGGAGCCGTTCACACAGAACACATTTTTGCATTACATTGCACTGCTTTTCCATTGTTTTTCTATGTGAACAAGTGCTATACAGATATGTTTGACCATTGCGATCACATCTCGCATCTCACATTAAAAGTTCAACTTTAGACCTTTTTTTTTTGTGTAATTTCAGTGCCGTGCATCTCGTATTTTTAAATGAAAAAACGCATTCTGTGTGAATGGCCCCTGACAGGCTTTTATTTAAAAAGATACATTTCTATGAACTTCAGCATTTGAGTTTATAATGTTCAAGCCTGTTGTCCACCATTTGTGGATGAGCCAATACTTGCATGACTATAATGGTCAATGATTTTTATTCAAAAAATGTTTTCTAAAGAATGTGTTTAGTAAAGTGTCACCTAAAAAGTTTTTATATAGTTTTTGTTTTTGTGTAGATAAATGATTTATCCTGTTTGTCTATCCCTTATCTCCTTTTAAATGTTTAATCAGTTATTTATTTATTTATTTTTTTTAACTCAAGCCATGAAAACTGCCCTATAGTGTTGTCAAAAGTACCGACTTCTGTACCAAGTCGGTACTAAAATTTTAAAAATGTGACGCTTTGAGCACTGTTGAGCGGATTCGTAAACACCTGATAGGCCATTGTGGTCACGCGCTCAACAGATATGTCTGCTACAATGATCAACACTTCAAAAACATGCTGTAAATAGATATCAATGACGCTCTTCACTGAGGGCTTCCGTACCGAAGTCGCTACTTTTGACAACATTACTGCCTTATAGGGTAATATGGCATACAACATCCGAAAACATAGATACTGTAGTTGCTTACATGTTCTCTCTTCCATTAGGTGTTCAATATGAATGCTCCAGTTCCTCCAACCAGTGAGATGGACTCTCAGAAGATTTCTAGTCAATATCAGAGCAGTTACGGTCAAGGCTACAGCACACAGGCCAACCTTCCAGCCGAGCAGCAGGAAATGCCTCAAGAAGCCCTGCAGTCAGGTAATGTGTAGAGATATAAAATATCTTAATTTCTTATCTTATATAATATGTAATATTATATCCTATGTAATAACTGTTTCTTATTAGTAGTTGGCCCTTTCCATTCTCAAGACCAAGGTATTCCGTCTGCAGGGGGACACCAGTCTGCACCTCAGCAGCCCTCGGGGCAGGGCACAGGGTTTGGGCGTCCAGGTCAGTCCTTTTACAGCAACAGAGCAATGCCACGAGGTGGACCCAGAACTCCTAGAGGGGCTTTGAATGGCTACCGTGGACCATCAAATGGATTTAGAGGTGAGGCATGACTGCTTTAATCTGTGCCAAGGCATTCTAGTTTGAACTCCAGTATGAAATCATACAATCAAACCTATTTTTTTTTTTTTTTTTAAATATATATTTTTTAATTATATATTTAGCTGGATACGATGGGTATCGTGCTCCATTCCCCAACACTCCTAACACCGGATATGGGCAAACTCAGTTCAGCACGCCGCGAGATTACTCCAACACCTACCAACGGGTAACTTCAAGAAAAAGAAAACTGGAGATTTGAGATGTAATTGACGTAATTGATTGTTTTGAAATTCCATGTGGTTTCTTTGCAGGATGGATATCAGCAAAGCTTCAAGCGAGGGGCTACCCAGGGACCTCGAGGTTGCTCTCGAGGTAATGCTCAAGCGATGCGATCCTAAAATCTTTGGGAAGACTTGTTTCTTTTTGGCCACTTTGAACATTCAGTTATTGAGAATGTTTTCCCTCAGCCCATATTTTTACTCCTATCAGTGGTTTTGTTATTTTTTTTTGGCTTATTGATTCAAGTAAGCCCGCTTTGATAGTTTTAATAACCTAATGTGTTTTACAGAGACACAGTGGAGAGCTGAAACTGTCAGTGTTGTGATTTTTCAGCCAGGTTGTGTTTAAAACATAGATATTCCTGTAAACTTGAAAGATTTTCATTAATTTATTTTTTTTATAAAATAAAATGCAAAAAGTTAACTGCCACTGTCGGTCCAATCTATAGGAGTGTTTTTGATATTTTGTTGGCCTGTTCCCCTTCCCACACTTGGTTCTTGCCTGTGTTTTGGGTACTGAAGGCATTGTTTTTTTTCACCCCATTTCATTTGAAGATTTTTTTTTTTTTTTTTTGCTGTCCTGCCCTTTGTATGCTCATGTCACTCCTTGAGAGAATGTTTCAATAAAGATGTGTTGCATTACCTGCTTGTCTGCCGCTGCTTTCTTTTTGCTCTCCATGCTGAGAAATCCTCTCACCTGTCCTGTGACCCTTTGTCTGCTAAAGTGTTGGAGGTTGACTTTGTTTCCTTTTAGTCTTCTAAGGAGAGGCAGGTGATTGGTCCGCTTATCGGTCCGTTTTCTGCAACTCTGCTGTTTGCTTTCCTGCCTCTTGCGTCATTTATTATATCCTGCTTTTCAACAAAATTAAGAGTTTGTTTTAATTGGGTGAAGCATTGATCTAACAAAATGGCTCTCAGATTGCCTCCAATTGGGGAAGTGATATATGGCATTGCTCCAAATCAATCTATAGCTGATGCGCTGCTTCTCCTGCTTCAAGTTAAAAAAAAAAAAAAAAAAAATGTTCACAAAAAGTTTGTCATACCAAACCTATATAAATTTCTTTATTCCTTGGAACATGAACATGTTTAGCGCTATGTTGACTGCTGTTTTCTATACAATGAAAGTGAATGGTGACCATGACAAAAAATATGTTTGGGATCTTGAATGTCATTGATCACAATTCACTTTCATTGTATGGAAAAGAGCAGAAAGAACATCTGGCATAATATCCTTTTATTTTTGGCATATTGGCATATACCCTGTCAACGCAAGTAAATAATATGGGTTTGGAATAGCATAAGGGTGAGTAAATGATGCAAAATGTTCATTTAGTGAACTGTACCTTTTTAAATGGTCTTGCGAGATCTGAACATTAGCAGCAATTTGGTGGATTGTACATAATTTTAGGAAAGTTATAACAGGTTTTTTTTTTTTTTTTTTTTTTTTTTAAACAAAGAAATTAACTGAATACTCAGTCATGCAACTATTTCAGAGAATCCTGCTGAGCATAAATATGCTGCTACTGACATTTCTCTAACTGCTACTTAAGATGGTTTTGGTTTATTAAATTTGCAGAGCCTTTTATCTTTATAATGTCATTTCATTTTTTTTTTATTTTAAAGTCTAGTTAAGAACAGCAAGACTGTCACACTACAGTCAGACTTGTCATGTGAGAGTATTTGAAGGCTATAATGATTTCTGGAGCTGTTTGGATGAATCTCTTTTAGTTTGTAGGATCTATGGTTTGCATTTTAACACTTGTAGTATAAATGTATAAAATGTGAATATACCATCTCAAAAGCACGGAAAGTGCTCATTGTGTTTAACTCAGCATTGATTTTCTGATGTATTTGGGTTTCAGGACGTGGGGGATCATATCGGCCCAGCAGAGGAATGGGTCCCATGGCCGCCCAACAGACCAGCTAAACCCAGTCCTTTAGCCATTATCAGCCCTGTTCCACCCTTTTATCTCCTCCACCCATTTGGACTCTCAAACTCGAGCCGTGCCACTCCAGACCATGTAGTTAGATGACTGCATCTTAGCAAGTAAGGACACAACCAATGGTTTTGGGAAAATACAGTATCAATGAGACTATAGCACTCCCAGCATTGTAATTGCGCAGAGCTCTCAAAGCTTTCTCTCAATCATATGCTATTGCACAGCCTTTACACATTTGAGACAGAACACGTGCCTTTGATTATGGGTGTCTGGATTTTAATTAATCTTGGTGGAATAATGACTTGGTAGCTGGGAACAGCCACTAGATTTTGAATGTGAAGTACACCGTATACCAAAGGCACTTAGTTTTTGGCCAAACGAACTGTTAAGTGAATGTGAAGAATTTACTTGTACGTACTGTAATGTATCATGTTATTTTCTCATTTTTTGGCTCAGCCAAATGGTTTACAGGAAATGCATTGTACTGTATGTGGCTGAATGACTGCTTCATTGTATTTCTTCCTATTACTGTTGAC
Organism: Ctenopharyngodon idella; assembly: GCF_019924925.1. Lineage (NCBI taxonomy): Eukaryota > Metazoa > Chordata > Actinopteri > Cypriniformes > Xenocyprididae > Ctenopharyngodon > Ctenopharyngodon idella. Next base: position 4,193,160 of record NC_067226.1, read on the forward strand.
TAGACTTAATGCTAACTAATAAATGATTTTTGAAGGACAAGCCACTTTAAAAGTTATTACGCATGCATTCGGTGTGACGTAAGAGCAGAAACAATCTTCTTTGAAGCCATAATACACTTGTGCGTTTAATATCTTAAACTCAGCAATTTTTTTTAGATTATTAGTGTTTGGTTGATATAATGATCACACATGTTTTTTGACGGGTTAAGCACAGCACAACCGGAAACTTGCAGTGTGTGGAATACCTAGAACTCGCTTCATACTAGTTCTGGGTTCAGTACAAATTTATGGCATCATGTTTTTTTTCATCATGTTGAAAAAAAAAAAGTAATTAGCACCAAAAACAGTTTCAATAGTATTGACAGAAGATGTGCTTGCTAACCCTTCTCTGTTCACAGTGCAAATATGCAAGATTTAGCAGAAGAATTAATGTAAGCACATTTATAACAATTGTAGCTTCACATTTCTGCTTTTAAATCATCCCCATTTGCTACCATTTAAAGTGCCTCACTGTAACCTTCGTTTTTGCTTTTGATTATACATAATTTGTACTGAACCTGCACTATTCCCTTACATAAAATACATTTCTTTGTTGTTCATTAAAAAAACTTTTTTTTTTCCAAATAGATTTTTATTGATGTCTGACTTAACTCTCAAAGTTCCCACTGTAAGCAACAGTTAAAATTCAGAGTAGCCCTAATCAATTAAAAACTTCCAGTACAATTCAACAATACTCTGATACCACACAACTAGGTTTTAAGTAGCTCTTCATGGTCATTAAAATTCCAGAAAAATAAATGTGCAAAACAAAAGCGTATACACAGACATCCAATCCACTGTGTTGTAAAATAAAATATCCACAACGAATGAAAAAGATATTTTCAATAACAAAAAGAAATCAAACACACTTATACCAAACAGCAAAGTCTGCATTAAATGTATTATGCTTATGAAACCAGCCACTTCCCTACTAAATAAAACCGTAGCACACACGAACGCAGGTAATCATTGACTAGTACTGGACAAGAGGTACTGTTTGTTGAAGTCTCTGAGCCTGGTGCTAGGTCGGTTTCTCCACAAAACCATATGACAGTCCTATGGCACATTGTTGTGGTCAAGGGGAACCTTTAGAGAATCTTGGGGTGGGCTGTTGTGTCCTGGTGGCAGTGGCTGGTTTTCTTGGGCTATATTTTGGTGTTCCTGTCCTAGATCCTGTTGATTCTGAGGTACATCATGTTGTTGTTGTTGTTCTGGAGGGATATCTTGGTGTCCTGGGGACAGAGGCTGGTGCTCAGGGGGCACAGGAGGTTGGTCATGTCCTATGGACTCAGGAACAGCATTTCCCTCCACTGTTATGAGAGATTTAGAAAGTGTTGTATCATTGCCAAGAATGTTACTTTTAAAATAATGCGTTGCATTTGAATTAAAATATTTAAAATTCAAGTATATTTGCCAAGAATGTTGCTTTTATAATAAGAAGTATTTTATCGAATCATGAGTCATCAATAGCGGTTCACATTCATATCAGCAGTTAACCGTACTGGGGTTCACATGAACTGTACCCCAGACCAACCTTTTTAAGTAGACTTGGGTACGGTTTGCGGATAACAGTGTTCACATCATCCAAATGAACCGAACTTTGATGTCAAATGAGCCCGTGTGCGTACCAAAAGTGCTAGTGTGAAAACATCCTTGAAATAAGGCATTAAATTTAAATGTTTAAAATTCAAGTATATTTGCCAAGAGTTTGGGAATGATGGTGTGTGCTTTATGTAGTCATGAAATTGAAAACCCTGTTGACCCACTGCATTGAGTTACCCCTATAATGTTTCTTTTAACCTTCGCCAGAATAATGTAAAACTAGAAAAACATGTCAGGTGATATCACATTCAGGACCTAATGTAACAATAGCTACCCCGTGTACCCTTTACATGTATCTGGTTATGTATGTAATTTACAAATGAATGTATTACTTACAATGCATCTCAGGTTGAGACGGTTCCTTCTGTGTTTTCAACCGTTCCATATGCTCCACAGCCTGATAAGACAGACGCAAAGAATAGGTTTTCATTCACTTGTTATAATGACTTGTTTTTTATTCAATGAGCAGGTACAAGACAAATCAGTTCAGTTACCTGCTGCAGTTCTATTTTCTGAGCATTGAGCTGCTCCTGCTGTCGCTCTAGATCCTCCCTCTGCTTCTGAAGGTCAGCTGCTTTCTGGTTTAAGTCTTGCTCCTGCCTGACCAAATGCTCCTCAAACTCTCTCATCTCTTCTTCAGTATATGCCTGGTTCTGTTCTAGAGTCTGAGGTCATCCAATGACCCAAGAAAATGATTACTTTGAAAACATGAAGGTTACATGCCATTGTGACACATTATGAAATAAATGTCTTTCTCTAATACACGTTGGCCACAATTATTGGTACCCCTAGAAATTCTTATAAGTAAAATAGAGTGTAAAATATCTCAAGTATATTCTCCTTCATATTTACAATTTGTGGCACACCAGGGTGACTAGGAACATGAAATTATCCAGCCATGACTTTACGTTTTCTCATATTTATACTTCTGTGAAACAAGAAGGCCAAATTCCCTTAATCATTCATCTCAATGAGCAAAACCAAAGAATATTGTTCTGATGTGCAGAAAAAGATTGTTGAGCTTCACAAAACAGAAAGTGGCTGTAAGAAAATAGCTAAAGCATTAAAAATTCCCATTTCCACCATCAGGGCAATAATTAAGAAGTTCCAATCAACAGGAAATGAGGAGGAGAGTTTCAGTGGCCAAATACTCACCAAGTATCACAGCTGGAGAATTGCCGAGGCTCAGAAAGCATTAAACAGCACCTACATCACAAGTTCTTTGGGAGGCTTTCAAGAAAAATCCTCTGCTCTCATCCAAAAACAAACTCCAGCATATTAAGTTGTCAGACAAGAGTGGAACTTCAAACGGGACTTGATTTTTGGCAGCAAACCCACAAGATGGGTTTGGTGCAAACAGCGATAAAAAGTCCCCAATGCCCATGGTTAAATATACTGCTGGATCATTGAAATTGTGGACCTATTTTTCTGCTAGAGGTCCTGGACATCTTGTTCAGATACATGGTATCATGGATTCTATCAAATACCAACACACAAAAAACTCAAAACTTGACAGCCTCTACTAAAAAAATCTTATAATGGGCCATGGTTAGATCTTCCATCAGGACAATGATCCCAAACAAACATCAAAACCAACACAAAAATGTGTCACTGAGCACATGAATGATGCTTCTGCCATGAGTATCCCAGTCCCCTGACCTGAACCTTCGAGAAAATGAGTGGAATGCACAAACATAGACCTAGGAATTTGATATGGAGAGATTCTGTATGGAGGAATTGTCTCTGATCTCTTGTCAAGTGTTCTTCAAACTCATCAGGAATTATAGAGAAAACTCCAAGCTGTTATCTTGGCAAAATGAGGTTGCAAAAAGAATGGAATAAAAGGGTACTATTAATTGTGGCTAATGTGTATTAGAGAAAATCATTTATTTCATAATGAGATTTTCCCCCCATTTTCAATTGTTTTACTTCCATGAAAGGTTAGATTTTTGTGAATTTTTTGAATGAAAGATCAAAAGGATTAACAATGCAGATTTATTTTCACAGGCTTTTTTGTTCATATTTACCAAGGATGCCAATAATTCTGACCAGGACTGTACTTTGATACTGTGACAAACTTAACACAATCATCCTACATGAAAGACTGTTTACTGAATGCATGAATTAGAGGATATTGATCAATGGTCTAATTATGTATCTGTAGTGTGTCACCATACTCACTTCCCAGCTGTCTGGTTCAAGAAACTCTTTTTTCTTTGTGGCAACCAGGAACTCATCTAAGGACACCAGTCTGTCTTTATTGGTATCAACCTGTAAAGGCCAGAGGATTACAGATTAAAAAAATAAAATAAAAAATTTGTCAGTTTTTTCTGAAGTTGCCAGGTCATGCAAAGAGAATTGGTCCATTATTTATAATCATCATTTAACCTCGTTCATAACGTGTTCTCTCATTCGCAGCCTCTCCTCCTCCATTTCAACCATGTCGTCTTCTTCATTAGTCGGATCATAGATCTTCTCCAGCTGAAAAAAATAAAAATAAAATTTAATTGCAACTATATAATAGAGCATGTTATAACTACAATATTGTTGTAGTTGTTTGGTGCCAGACAGACTGGTCTGAGTATTTCAAAAACTGCTGATCTACTGGGATTTTCACATACAACATCCTAAGGTTTACAGAGAATGGTCTGAAAAAGAGAAAATATCTAGTGAGTGGCGGTTCTGTGGGCAAAAATGCCTTGTTGATACTAGAGGTCAGAGGAGAATGGTTCGAGCTGATAGAAAGGCAACAGTAACTCAAATATCTACTTGTTACAACTAACCAAGGTATGCAGAAGAGCTTTTCTGAACGCACAACACATCAAATCTTGAAGCAGATGGGCTACAGCAGCAGAAGACCACACCGGGTGCCACTCCTGTCAGCTAAGAACAGGAAACTGAGTCTACAATTCGCACAGGCTCACCAAAATTGGACAATAGAAGATTGGAAAAAACATTAACTGGTCCGATGAGTCTCAATTTCTGCTGCGACATTCATATGGTAGGGTTAGAATTTGGCATAAACAACATAAAAGCATGAATCCATCCTGCCTTGCATCAATGGTTCAGGCTGGTGGTGATAGTGTAACGGTTTGAGGGATGTTTTCTTGGCACACTTTGGGCCCCTTAGTACCAATTAAGCAATGTTCAAATGCCACAATCTGCTGATCATGTCCATCCCTTTATGACCAAAGTGTACACATCTTCTGATGGCTACTTCCAGCAGGATAATGCGGCATGTCACAAAGCTCAAATCATCTCAAACTGGTTTCTTGAACAATACAATGAGTTCATTATACTCAAATTGCCTCCACAGTCACCTGATCTCAATCCAATAGAGCACATTTGGGATGTGGTGGAACGGGAGATTCACATCATGGATGTGCAGCTGACAAATCTGCAGCAACTGCATGATGTTATCATGCCAATATGGATCAAAATCTCTGAGGAATGTTTCGAGCACCTTGTTGAATCTATGCCACGAAGAATTAAGGCAGTTCTGAGGGCAAAAGGGGGTCCAATCCAGGACTAGCAAGGTCTATCTAATAAACTGGCTGGTGAGTGCATATATTATATTCTATAGTGAATAATAATGCAATTGTGTACCTCTTTCGTGAATAGGGCTTCTAGCTCTTGTTCATCAAAGAAGCCATCTCCGTTTGTGTCTGCAATACAAGATTGGCAAAATGTAATAGTATTAAGTATATCATTTCAGCATTTTCATATCCAGGACTTGGCTGCGCTATCAAGAATATTTTACCATGTAGATTAAAGAAGGTTTTGGGGTCAAAATCTTCAGGGTCAAGGCCATCAGCCTCCTCCCACACTTCTTTTAGCTGATCCTTGCTACCCTATGGACCAAAACATTCGAGAAACATGAGTATATCCTCAATAAAATCACAAACGTCAAGATAAGTTCATGCCTGCAAACTTACGGGATGGTTGACTTTGGGGTGATCAGCATGTTTCTTCTTCATCTCCTCATAGTGCTCCTCCTCTTTCTTCCTGTCCTCCTCATCAAGTGTCTTCAGGTGTTCTCGTCTCTCATGCTCTTTCATCATCTCGTACCTTTTAAATTCTTCATGCCGCTCCTTGTCGTAGTTCTCCAGATCTTTTGTAGCCTATATTGCAAGATCATAAATGTGACTGAAAGATAATTGTGTTCTGGTCTTCAGTTATTGTATAAATATAAAAGGTCTTTTATTGCTGTTGCTCAGTGACCAAATGAGAACGGAACTGCATGCTGACCTTGGATTTAAAACATCATTACTTGATGTTCTTTTAAAGTGCGTATGGAAGATTCCAGAAATCCTTGAGACTGTATTTACTAGCACATTCTGTTTATTTTTAAGGTCAGTTCCCACAATCATAAAAATATTAAGAAAATATTAAGGAATTTTTAAGGCCAGGAAATGTCACTGAAATTTCTTTAGTGACTATATATTTTTCTATTTATTTTTAGCTCTAGAATAGAAATTGTTCTTTGTGTCTCTACGAAATGATTTATAAAAATCTTTATTAGGTGGCTTTACTATGTACCGACATCAAAAAATAAGTACAATGTACTTATTGGGATCATGCTGTATTGTAAAACATTTTTGTTGCTATAGAGGTGGGACAGGGGTAAGGTTAGGGACAGGTTTGGTCGTATGGTTGGGTTAAGGGGTAAGGGAAGAGTCAACAGTGAAAATATAGATGTAATTACAGAAATGAATTACATGTAATCATATATTACATTACATAATAAGTGCAATGTATCAAATGATTAGTTTAAATGTTAGTACATATTAGTAAAGGACACCTAATATAAAGTGGGACCAAATCTTTATCTTGTATCTTTATCTTGTATCACAAATGACTGTAAAGTCATGAAAATGTGTGGAAACCTTGTATTATTTGTCCTTTTTGCCTCAATTTTATGCAACATGAATACAAGCATTCAAGGTGGCAGAATCAAATGAAGTATGATTATGAAAGCTGGGTAACTGTAAGTAATGACATACCGATTTGATGAGTCTGTCCAGATCCTCAACCTCAAATGTGTGCGGGTTCATGTGGTTCAGATATTCAAACTGCTTGAGTAACGCCTGGTGATCTACCGCAATATCTGATGAACATGAGAGAGAACAGTGTTCTGAGAACGTTCTGAACTCAAGACCCATTTGCTTAAAAGCTCTAAAAAAATAAATAAATAAATACTATAGTATGAGTCTTACTTTGTTTTCATAGTCTGTTCATTCATTAAAGTCACCATGAAATCAAAACTGACAATTCATATTTTTAATGGAATATTGCTGTATCCATGCACATCATTTTTTTTAAATTCATATGCCCTTGTAATCTTTAATCAAAATCTCTTCTCTGATGATGATGAGGGCGGGACAACCTGTCACTCACATGAGATCACATGAGATCAAGTCCTGCTCTACATTTTTTTCTTGCCGTTTTACTCGGATATACGTCACAATAGGGAAAAAATATGATTGCAACTTCTGTTTCATGCCAACTTTAATATGCAATTACACCTTATGTATTTGAAATGACCTCATTTATTCAACTATAATAATTTTTTTCAGCCATTCTTACCATTCCCTCCTTCAATGTCCTGCTTGGCTTTGATCAGGGTTCTCAGGCGGCTGACCTCTTGCCTTTTGAGTTCATCCAGCTTGGTTCTCACATGGTGGCTGACAAAGTCAAGCTCTTTAGCCAACTTCCCTTGCTGAAATCAGCAGGAATGAACAGATTAGCTCTGTGTGACCTTTGTATTGTACAACACAAATAAAGCCACGCTGTTTCTTACCTTTATATCTTCCATGTCTGTGTTGTGGAGCTTTTCTCTAAAATGTTGATCTTTTTCAAGGAAATCAATAACTTCCCTGAGATAGCGGTCATAGTGTAGTCCGGTGTCCTACAAATATATTATAAATATATTATGAATACATAATATTATACTGTCAAATATAAAAGTGTGTACATGAAGTGTGTTTTTAAAATTGTGACAAAAATAACCATGCATATTTCCGCAACCTTACACTCTGAGACTACTTATAACTTGCTGCCAAAGCTTCTTATGTAATTGGCTGATCAAATATATCTTACCACACTCTGGGGAGGCTCTTTGACTGTTTCTTCTGGGAGCTTCACCTTAGTTTTATCTATACTTATTGGCACTGCCTTGGCCCAGGACATCACACTCGCCAGTACAAGGCAGCTGGTGAGGAGCCCCTTTAAACAGGACATCTGGAAAAATTAGCATACATATGGATTAGACGGGGATGAAAGCTCTATCATATTAGATATTGATTGTATTGCAAAACCATAGTGAGCCGATTAGCCTTTTTGGAAATCTAAACGTTCGAATCGAAATTTTTATTAAAAAAAAAAAAAATCTGTCTACATAGCCGGCTCACTAGGGTTGTAACACAGCCACTGATTGGCAGATCAGCTCTCCAAGAAATCCGTTACTAAGGATAAACATTAACAGGCAGTTAAGTGACACTCCATATGTACGTTTTGCTGGCAAGCTATTATTGCAATACAGAGATGTGGTTTGAAATGGTTGCTGACCTCGAAACACATAGAGGCTAATTTCATTAGCTTTCCATTGACAGTAAAGTCTATGCCAGACGTTATAGCAAAACTCGCTGTCCATTTTATAAGTGAAAAGTTGAATTGTATTTGGGTTAAGGTACCCGGAGCGATTCACAATTAAATAATGGCACTTACGGTGTCAGATCGGTTTCTATCGAGCTATCTCGGCTGTTTTCTGCTTCCTTTCATTACCGCTGGCTTCCTGACTGTCCGCTATCTTGGACTGATGATGATGACTTACAGAGGCGGATTCAGAACAGCTAGCGAGCTAAACGAGTACAGCAGCAGGAGGAGACAGAGAGCTCGTCCACGTAGATCAAGCGCAGTGCTTGACTTACATATTGGGGTTTTAGTGATATCGTGTCTTATGACACAAACACAGACTTCCTGAAGGGGGCGCATGGCGGCTCAAAAAGGCGAATCCTCAACTGAGTCGCATTCAAATCTCATGAGCTTTTATTTTTTGAAACATTTGTACTATGCTTATACTTGTTATTTATAGCTTATATTTGCTTAACGTTTTTAATTATACTGTTTGCTACACGTCAGTTTCAGAACATTTAAAATATGTATAAAAAAATCCTTATTCATTCATCACAAACGTGATTGGTCCGTCCTGAGGAGCACTGAAAAATGTAACAGAACACCGTGAACGTGTGTTATCGTGTCTCTGGCTAATAATAATAATGGATAATAATTTAAACCCGACAATATGTATCATAAATAACTACTGAGTTTAACACACACACACACACACACACACACACACACACACACACACACACACACACACACACACACACACACACAGTTATAAGCTCCGCCCATTTTAGAACTCTGTTGATCCGCTCTAGAGACTTACAGCCATTTATACAGCAGTTCTTTTCTTGGAGCGCCACCAGCTGGTAGATATGAAAAGAGTGAGAAAAAAATATATTCAATTTATTTTTTATATTTTATATCACATATAACATAGAATGACAGCAATAAACTAAATGCTAAAAAAAAAAATAAAATAAATAAAATAAATAAGAGAATAAAAAACTGAACATATTACATCACATAATGTTAGAACAAAATTTGAATATGGCAAAAAACTTTGCTAAATGTAGACTGAACCCAAAATGTTGATTTGAAATTAGAGAGAGGAAAGATCATCCACTGACTCATGATTCACATTATTACAAGTACATTTTTTGAATGTTTTTTGAAAATTATATGATCACTGAAATTGATTTTTATGCAAAATATTAAGAAAGACTTAAATAAAAAAATAAAGACTGAAAATAAAAAAAACGAATAAGATGTTGTTGTTTTTTTTTTCATTTCAAACATAGATGACAGGAAACAAAATGGAGTAGATATTTAAAAAAAAAAAAAAACTATAAAACAATAAAATATATAGTAAATAAAAAAAACAAAAAAACAATATGAAGCATTCAAGATCTCTTGTCATCCATATTTTATTAAGGTAGCAACGGAATTTTACACCAGATTGAAACAGGCGGTTGATAACTAACAAGTAAAGATTAAGTCAAAAATATCATAGTTAACATACTAAACAACATAGTATGAAAAAATAAAATCAAAGAGGGGGAAAAAAAAAAAAACAATGATCCTTGAATCAACAGACGGAAAGTGATATTTTACATCACTTCCGCCACCATACTTCACTTCCTCTCGGCCTCGGCTCGGTCTTTCTCTTTCCTCGCTCTCTAAACCGCCATCATGGGTCGTATGCACGCTCCTGGGTAAATGTTTATTTTACGCTAAAAACACTTTCTATGAACCACTTTACCAACCCAAAATACAGCTAACTCTTTATACCATAGACTGAGCTTGGAATATGTGTGTCATTGGAGCTAGAAAATAGTTTTTGAGGAGTCAGAATTTAGTCCCACGTTCTCTTCCTCTGTGTGGCGTGAATGCAGCACATGTAGTATGGGGCGCTGCAGGATGAATAAATGAATGCTCTTTACATACTGATTCAGTTAACATTGACAGTTTGTCGGTGCGGTCTGACTGTTCGGTTATCATGTCGTTTAGTTTCACATAACCTACGTTTGGGTGTCGAATGTGTTTGGCGGTCCGTTTGGGCTTATACATGTTGGGTCTTTTTCATATAAGAGTATGTAACGGACAAACTCATCTTAAGATTATTTTGATTTTAGTACCTCCTATTCTCTTATCTTTAGTTTATGTTGCCTGCTGTCAGCTAACATGTTTACAGCTTGGTTTACTGCAGGAAAAGTGGTATTGTTTTTTTTAATAAGTTGTAATTTAATGCGTTTCATTCTCGAAAACATACTTAACTGTTGAACGCTTTATTTTTCAGCAAGGGCTTGTCCCAGTCGGCACTGCCCTATAGACGAAGTGTCCCCACAGTAAGTCCATTGATTCTGATTCTACCCATCTGGAACAATAACACCTTACTAAATTGTCAAGCCTGTTAAAATATCCGTTTATTTTGTCTTTTAGTGGCTCAAATTGACATCCGACGATGTTAAAGAGCAAATCTTCAAACTGGCCAAGAAGGGTCTGACCCCCTCACAGATCGGTAAGTTCTGACTTGTAAAATGAATGTTACTGCAAGTCAAGTCTTTTGTATGATCTTAATTTCAAAGGGTTCTCTATAGCACATTTCATACAGAATGGTCATGAAAAGACAAGCTTGAGATCAATTCAGAACATTAAATGAAAACGTGTTTAAAAAAGCAACCAATTTGAATAAAATGAATGTAGTGGAATTAGTAAAATGGTTACAGCTGAAGCACATTTGACATTTGTGAGCTGATTTCCAATAGAAGAGAATGCTTTCATATTCATTTGTCATTTCATAGGCTTGTTAATGCGTCTTTACTAGCTTTGATTTTTCATGTTTTCATATTTGTAAACTAGCTGTAGTAGCCCATATTTTCTCTGTCTGCACTTTCATTATCAAGGAGCTAATATTTCTTGCTCTTCTCATTAGGTGTGATCCTGAGGGATTCCCATGGTGTTGCTCAGGTGCGTTTTGTCACTGGCAACAAGATCCTCAGGATCCTGAAGTCCAAAGGCTTGGCCCCTGACCTGCCTGAGGATCTGTACCACCTCATCAAGAAAGCTGTTGCTGTGAGGAAGCACTTGGAAAGGAACAGAAAGGTGATGAAACGTTCACATTAGATCGTTAATGATCATTAGACACATTAATTTGGAGATTTCTAGTAAAATCCGTTCAGTACATTTCAGTCGTTTCTCACCATTGTCACTTGTTTTTGCAGGACAAGGATGCTAAGTTCCGCCTGATTCTGGTTGAGAGCAGAATCCACAGGCTTGCCCGCTACTACAAGACCAAGAGAGTACTTGCCCCCAACTGGAAGTAGTGAGTGTTTGAGTCATTTTATAACAATAGAAACCCCTCCTGTATGTGTAGTGCACATTTCATTGTCCCATTCTTCCATTGTAAGAACTGAGATATTTCTAATGTGCTAGATAAACTTTGGAGGTAAATTAGCAGTTTGGCTTTGTTGTGCCACAACTGCCAGTCCCCTTCACACAAAAAGCTGCTTTTTCTTTCAAAATGCATTTTTTTTCCCTGAATCTCTTAACTGATTCATTTGTTTTTCATCCACAGCGAATCCTCCACAGCTTCTGCACTGGTGGCATAAATTTGCAGTTGTTCTGACAAATAAAAATATTTGGATCACTTAATGTGTTTGTGTTATTGCTGTCAGACTGATTTTTCTTTACTCAAGTTGGGTACAGAACTGTTGTGGTCCTGATTGATGTTTCTGAGTAGAATACAGCGGTCATAATATTCCTGTATTAATTTTCATTTTTTGGTCATGTAAACATCTCATTCAGAATCTATTATAACTGAATATTCACTTGTATCTGTGCATGTTAAAATTAAAGGGTTCACCCAAAAATGAAAATGTCATTTATTACTCACCCTCATGCCGTTCCACACCCGTAAGACCTTTGTTAATCTTCGGAAAACAAATTAAGATATTTTTGTTGAAATCTGATGTCTTAGTGAGGCCTACATAACCAGCAATGACATTTCCTCTCTCAAGATCTGTTAATGTAGTAAAAACATATTTAAATCAGTTCATGTGAGTACAGTGGTTCAATCTTAATATTATAAAGCGATGAGAATATTTTTGGTGCGCCAAATTTTTGGTGTCGCTTTATAATAATATTGAACCACTGTACTCACATGAACTGATTTAAATGTTTTTAGTACATTAATGGATGTCAATGAGGAAATGTCAATGCTGGCTATACAGGCCTCACTGAGCCACAGGATTTCAACAAAAATATCTTAATTTGTGTTCCGAAGATGAACGAAGGTTTTACGGGTGTGGAACGGCATGAGGGTGAGTAATGACATTATTTTCATTTTTGGGTGAACTAACCCTTTAAGTACTTACAATCAGATTATATTACATTTTAAAATGCTTGTAATCAGACGTTATTTTTTTATTGATTGCATGATTACATGTTATTCTCACAATGCCAGTAAATTATTCATAATTCATTGATTCTCACTAATTTTGTCATGTTTTAAAGGTTCCTTTCTAGAAAAGCATATCGCTTGTATACATTCAGAAAGTCTTCTAGTTTTGTAAAATTGCACACACAGACCACCCACAAGTCAGGTGGCTGTATTTATATGGAAAATTGAGAGACCACAAGCATATGACCACTTGATTTACAGAAATCACTTTACTTTTGAGAAGTGTTTTCTCAATGTTGCGTTTCAAATCAACAAAATTTTACATTTTAATGGTTTATTTAATTATTAGCTTTTCATTAAACTTGCAAACCCCCTGCAGTTCCTTCAGGAACCCCAGTCTGGGAAACCCTGATATAATGTCATCTTTAATGCACTTAATATTGTTGATAACAAAGAATGCAATATATTTTCTTTCTCTTTGTATTTTTATATCAACATGGTACAATATTATCCTATTCAAATCAATGTAATAAACGCCTTAGGTCAAAAGTAATTAAAAAGTACTCAGATTATATTACCTAAAATGTGTGATGTAAAGGATTATGTTACTAACTACAATTTTTGTCATGTAATTTGAAATTAGTAACTGGCTTCAATTTATAAATAATCTACCCAGCTTTGTTTATGGGTGATACAGTTGTGAAGATATGTAGCCTACTTTATCACTTTGCAAACATTAAAAGTAGTTTTGTGGCAACATTGTGTAGTGCATGTTTTTGTGTTATTGGCAGTGTTATTAAGGACATTGAGAATAAATTAGTTTGTTAATATACTGTTCAAAATGGTAATAAATAGCAAGTTGGCCATTGCTACAACAGAATAACAAGAAGAGAGAGCAGGTCGATTTAGAAGAATGTGAAGTTCACTTAATGGCAAGAGATCTAATTACAGAGCATCATGTAGTTGGCTCTATTTAAAAATAAATAAATAAAAATGCAATTTTTGATCTAGACATAATTCTTATTTGTGCGGGGGAAAAAACACCACAAATGTTTGTGCTTCTGTACTGGATTGTGAAAGAATTGAAAATTAGGCACACGTTCCAAACTTCCCGTCTGTTTTGATGGAGCTAAAATGTTTGGCCCATCAAATGCTACTATTTTCAGGAATATCTGCATGACTCAGTAAATTGAAATAATAAATATTGGCTAGCTGATTCACTAGGTGTGTCCTTGCATGCAAATTATTAAATTAGATTTGGTAACTCTTCATGCCAGAGGTGTCAAACTCAACTCTTGTAGGGCCACTTGCCTGTAGAGTTTAGCTCAAACCCTAATTAAGCACACCTCAACCAGCTAATCAAGGCCTTCAGGATTACTAGAAACTTCAAGGCAGGTGTTTTGGAGCAGGTTAGAGTTACACTCTGCAGGACAGTGGCCCTCTAGGAGCGGAGTTTGAAACGTGCTTCATGCAGAGGAAGACCACAGAGGAAACCTCAATGCTTTAGAACAGGGCTAGGCAACACTAGCTTTTGAGATTCACACTTTTGTTAGAGTTTAGCTCCAACCCTGATCAAAATCAAAATGTTTGATTAGCGTTAGAGCTGGAAAGTGCATCTCAAGGGCAAGAGTTGCTCACTCCTGCAAGATTCTGTATGTTGATAAACTGCCTGAAAAATTGACAGCGTTAAGAATCTCATTGTTCACTAGAGGTCAGTGTTCACTCACCATAAGAAATTTGTGCTAATGGTAGCCTATTAAAATTCTTCCAAAAGTGTGAAATGATGAATATTATATCTTCTACATTAACAGATTCTGTAGAATAGAATATAATGAAATAATCATGTGGTGTACAGTTTTTTGTTGTTTTTGTTTTGTTTTTTAAATAAGAAGAGTGAATAGACATTCATTTTGTCTTAAATATGTGAAAAAATGGTTAAGGATGTTTTCAGTCAGCCTTTCATAACTGACACCTTTTATATATGCTTTTAACATATAACTTGTGTCTTTGTTTAATTAATGGAGCCTGGTTTTTATACAAAAAGCCTTTGCTGCCATTCCAGTCATCACTGTAGCAAAGCAGGTGTTTCTGTAAAGCTCTGAAAAGCTGTGATGGTCTTGTTATGAACAGCACCATAACTCATTTTCAGTTTGATTAAACATTTTAGAGCTGACAGAGGTCACATCACTGAGATGAGGTAGTATTTTTAATTGTGAAATGAAATAACACACTTTATGGAAAGTGTAACACTTAAAATTCGTTTTTAAATTAGATGTGTTATAACAGTGCTATATTTTTATTAATATTTTGAATCAGCTTTTATTTTTCTGTTTTTAGTTTTCAAGTTAATTTTAGTTTTATTCTTTAGTCATTTTGTTATGTGCTTTTGTGATTTATTAGTTTTCTTTTTAATACTGCTATGTAAGTTTAATTTATTTTTACTTCAGTTTTAGTTTTAGTTCTTTAGTGTTTTAACTTAAACTTATTTCAGTTTATTGCATAGGCAACATTTCTAATTTTCGTTTAGTTTGTTTTACAACTACAACCCGAATTCCGGAAATGTTGGGACGGTTTTTAAATTTGAATAAAATGAAAACTAAAAGACTTTCAAATCACATGAGCCAATATTTTATTCACAATAGAACATAGATAACATAAATGTTTAACCTGAGAAATTTTACAATTCTATGTACAAAATGAGCTCATTTCAAATTTGATGCCTGCTACAGGTCCAAATAGTTGGGATGGGGCCATGTTTCCCATGGTGTAGCATCTCCTCTTCTTTTCAAAACAGTTTGAAGATGTCTGGGCATCAAGGTTATGAGTTTCTGGAGTTTTGGTGTTGGAATTTGGTCCCATTCTTGCCTGATATAGGTTTCCAGCTGCTGAAGAGTTCGTGGTCATCTTTGATGTATTTTTCGTTTAATGATGCGCTTAATGTTCTCTATAGGTGAACTGCAGGCAGGCCAATTCAGCACCCGGACTCTTCTACGACGAAGCCATGCTGTTGTAATAGCTGCAGTATGTGGTTTTGCATTGTCCTGCTGAAATACACAAGGACTTCCCTTAAATAGACGTCGTCTTGAGGGGAGCATATGCTGCTCTAAAACCTTTATATACCTTTTAGCATTCATAATGCCTTCCAAAACATGCAAGCTGCCCATACCGTATAAACTTATGCACCCCCATACCATCAGAGATGCTGGCTTTTGAACTGAACGCAGATAAAAAAACTTGAAGGTCTCCCTCCTCTTTAGCCCAGAGGACATGGTGTCTGTGATTTCCAACAAGAATATCAAATTTGGACTCCTCTGCCCATAGAACACTTTTCTACTTTAAAACAGTCCATTTTAAATGAGCCTTGGCCCACAGGACACAACAGCACATCTGGACCGTGTTCACATATAGCTTCCTTGTATATGATAGAGCTTTAGTTGGCATCTGCAGATGGCACGGCAGATTGTGTTTACTGACAGTGGTTTCTGGAAGTATTCCTGGGCCCATTTAGTAATGTCATTGACACAATCATGCCAATGAGTGATGCAGTGTCGTCTGAGGGCCCGAAGGCCACGGGCATCCAATAAAGGTCTTCAGCCTTGTCCCTTACGCACAGACATTTCTCCAGTTTCTCTGAATCTTTTGATGATGTTATGCATTGCAGATGATGAGATTTGCAAAGCCTTTGCAATTTGAAGTTGAGGAACATTGTTTTTAAAGTATTTCACAATCTTTTTACGCACTCACAGATTGGAGAGCCTATGCCTCTGCCTCTCTAACCCTGTGTCTCAATCAGCTCGCTAGCTCCCTAGGTTGTGAATCAGTATATAGTGAAAATGAATGTGGCCAAATCCCTGATCAGTGCCCTGACTACTGAACTAGGGAGCTGATTGAGACGCACCCTAAGACATCCCTTTTATAGCTAATCATGTTACAGACCTAATATCAATTAACTTAATTAGTTGCTAGATGTGATTTAAAAGTCTTTTAGTTTTAAGACTTTGAATTTTATTCAAATTTTAAAAACGTCCCAACATTTCCAGAATTTTGGTTGTAATATTTTATTTTATTTCAGCTTTATTTCAATAAACAGAAATGTTTTTAATAGTTTTAGTTAATGATAATAATGTCATATGATGCACTGAAACTGTTTAGGATGCACATATTTTTGCAAATATATTCATTATTAATCATTTAGCAGATGCATGCATTTTGAGATCAAAATGCATGTGCTACATGTATCAGTCTAGCCCAGACAAATTTTTTCAAAGGTTTAAGAAAACCTCATTAAACATACCCCAATAAATAGGGGAAGAAGACGTCTCGAGAGTCAGCCACTGCAGATCACTTTATTCTGCATGCAGCGATATAACTGCAGTTGCCTCTGTATGAACCTCTCCTAAGAGAGAAAAGTAACACTGAGTCACCTTGCAGCATTGTGAGCTGCTGGCAGTGGTGAGGAAACCATCAGCAGTACAATACTGCAGAGCTGCGCAGTACTGCACTCCATCACAGAATGTGTGCAACTGCAAGGGATAAGACAGTAAACGGAAGACCTTTTAAGTGGTATTACAGAAAGCCCCTAATTCAAACAAGCTTATTAGCTGAACATGTGCTGTGCTCTGTTTTAGGCATATGGTGTTTTATTCAGGCAGACTGGGGGCACAACATGTAACACGGTCAGGTCCCACAGTGCTGGTATATGCCTCTGTAGGGTTACAGTTCTGTCAATCACATCTAATCCCGAATCAACACGAACTGTCAGTCAAAGCCAAGGGAATTGGCTGCATAAAACTGCTGACACAGTATCAAAGTGCCCTCTGCAGATGTCATTTTTTGTTTCATTTTTACTTGAACAAGAGTTTTAGGGGTCTCAGAATACGAATGCCAGTGTCTTCTTTCGAAATAATCTATTATTTATCTATTTCAATAGTGGGAAAAATGCTTGATTATTGAGCTGAATGCTTTATTATTAAGATCAGTTAAAGAATTGAACGATTTGTCAGAAAATAAACAGAAATAAACCCACAGCAGCTGCCTTTGTAGCAAATACCATCGCTGCAGCCACAAACATCTTTTTCCATTGTGTATCATCAATGTGTCTTCTGTTGGATTTTAAGTTATCCTTAGGGGGAAACGTTGCATCAAACCAACAAAAGGCTTGCCGACAAAAGTTCCCCCCCAACTCCAAAGGGATTATGTGCTAAAATATTTATACAGCTCTGAAGTGTTTGATGTAGATACACAACTGGAGTCAAATGGCTGTTCTTGGCGAGAACAGAGTGTAAAAACAGAGTGTAAATCAGGGATACAAGGGAAAATTCCTGTGTTTTATACAAAATTTCCATCTATCACTGCTCTTATCCCAGCCAATTCATATAATATGGTGAATTTGCCAAGAAGGATATGTTGCAGGAGCAACATCACAGAGTCAGAGTTATATAGTCTTTTCCTTGTCCTAGAACATACTTGTAAAAATGAATACCTTATAGAACATATAAATATATGTATATGTGTGTATATATAGAATGTACTGTATACATGTGTGTGTGTGTGTATATATATATATATATATATATATATATATATATATATATATATACAGTGGATACGGAAAGTATTCAGACCCCCTTAAATTTTTCACTCTTTGTTATATTGCAGCCATTTGCTAAAATCATTTAAGTTCATTTTTTTCCTCATTAATGTACACACAGCACCCCATATTGACAGAAAAACACAGAATTGTTGACATTTTTGCAGATTTATTAAAAAAGAAAAACTGAAATATCACATGGTCTTAAGTATTCAGACCCTTTGCTCAGTATTTAGTAGAAGCACCCTTTTGATCTAATACAGCCATGAGTCTTTTTGGGAAAGATGCAACAAGTTTTTCACACCTGGATTTGGGGATCCTCTGCCATTCCTCCTTGCAGATCCTATCCAGTTCTGTCAGGTTGGATGGTAAACGTTGGTGGACAGCCATTTTTAGGTCTCTCCAGAGATGCTCAATTGGGTTTAAGTCAGGGCTCAGGCTGGGCCATTCAAGAAGAGTCACGGAGTTGTTGTGAAGCCACTCCTTCGTTATTTTAGCTGTGTTCTTAGGGTCATTGTCTTGTTGGAAGGTAAACCTTCGGCCCAGTCTGAGGTCCTGAGCACTCTGGAGAAGGTTTTCGTCCAGGATATCCCTGTACTTGGCCGCATTCATCTTTCCCTCGATTGCAACCAGTCGTCCTGTCCCTGCAGCTGAAAAACACCCCCACAGCATGATGCTGCCACCACCATGCTTCACTGTTGGGACTGTATTGGACAGGTGATGAGCAGTGCCTGGTTTTCTCCACACATGCCGCTTAGAATTAAGGCCAAAAAGTTCTATCTTGGTCTCATCAGACCAGAGAATCTTATTTCTCACCACCTTGGAGTCCTTCAGGTGTTTTTTCATGTGTCTTGCACTGAGGAGAGGCTTCCGTCAGGCCACTCTGCCATAAAGCCCCGACTGGTGGAGGGCTGCAGTGATGGTTGACTTTCTACAACTTTCTCCCATCTCCCGACTGCATCTCTGGAGCTCAGCCACTTTGGGTTCTTCTTTACCTCTCTCACCAAGGCTCTTCTCCCCCAATAGCTCAGTTTGGCCGGACGGCCAGCTCTAGGAAGGGTTCTGGTCGTCCCAAACGTCTTCCATTTAAGGATTATGGAGGCCACTGTGCTCTTAGGAACCTTAAGTGCAGCAGAATTTTTTTTGTAACCTTGGCCAGATCTGTGCCTTGCCACAATTCTGTCTCTGAGCTCTTCAGGCAGTTCCTTTGACCTCATGATTCTCATTTGCTCTGTGAGTTAAATATATGAGTGTCACAGCAAAGGGTCTGAATACTTAGGACCATGTGATATTTCAGTTTTTCTTTTTTAATAAATCTGCAAAAATGTCAACAATTCTGTGTTTTTCTGTCAATATGGGGTGCTGTGTGTACATTAATGAGGAAAAAAATGAACTTAAATGATTTTAGCAAATGGCTGCAATATAACAAAGAGTGAAAAATTTAAGGGGGTCTGAATACTTTCCGTACCCACTGTATATACATACACACTCAAAAAATGATTCTAGCTGTTTGCTCAGTTTATTTAAATAAAATAAGCTGAAACAAATCTTTAGTTTTTTACTTAATTGTCATTTGCACTCAGTTTAATTACATTAAATGAGATTAAATTTCGGTTGCATTGACTGAAACTGGGCAGTGGATTTCTAGTTCTCAGCATGCTTTGCATAGGGATAGATAAGGAAAGTAAATGTTGAAATGAAGCGCTGTTTGTGCTTTTTTGTAAAGGGAAAGGCTTATTAGTGTTTAATGTTCAGTTATGCTGGATATTTAAAAGAGTTTCTAGGTTGAAATTTTTGTGGTTACCACTGTGCTGAAGAGTAGAGCTTGTTGTTAGTTGTGGGTGGCGACATTTAACTATCATGCATGTTGCTTTACTCATTGAGTTATACCTTTGTTGGCATCAATGCAGTGATATATAACTTTTTGTTCATTATATTCACATGCTAGCTATAAAAAGTTATGTATGAATATGTTCCAGACTAGCTATTTATTGTAACTTGAAGTAAGATTAGTTGATTATAGTGCTGCTCTTCTTCATACACAAATAAAGCATCTGCATACATTTTTGAATTTGAAGATCAAGGTAAATTGTTCTTAATTTGTCTTTCGGGAAACATGCAAGTATCTTCTGTTGCTTCTGAAGGGCAGTACTAAATGAAAAAAAAAAAAAGATATTTAAACAAAATAAGAAAAAATTGGACATCTTCATCCTGTTCAAAAGTTTTCACTCCTGGCTCTTAATGCATCGTGTTTCCTTCTGGAGCATCAGTGAATGTTTGAACCTTTTTTAATAGTTGTGTTTGAGTCCCTCAGTTGTCCTCAGTGTGAAAAGATGGATCTCAAAATCATATATTCACTGCTGAAAAGGGTTCAAATATGCTAAAGATGCTGGAAAACTGAAGAATTTGCAGGACCTGGAGGATTTTTCTGAAGAAGAGTTCAGTTTAACTGCTCAGAACAAACAATGAACTCATGAACAACCAACAACAACAACAAAAAACAGTTGTGGATCATCCACGTAACGACACACAGCATTAAGAATCAATGGTTCATAAACTTTTGAATGGGGTCATTTGAATAAATTCAGCTATTTTTTTGTCTTGTGGATTATATGTAAACATCTTTTATGTAAAATATCTTACTCAGCACAGTAATAAATAAAAATTAGCATGCATTTTGTATGATCTCTCTTATTTTGTTAAATTTATTCACATTTTCACAGATTTTGCAAGTGGTTCACATACTTTTTCTTGCAACTATATATATAGTACTTTGCAGGTAGGTTTCTTAAAGCATCTTGGAGACATTGCCACAGTTCTTCTGGATTTAGTCTGTCTCAGTTCTTTTCTGTTTCTTCATGTAATCATAGATGGACTCGATGATGGTGAGAGCAGATCTCCGTGTGGAGCACCGGCTGTTGTCAGACTCCTTGTGCTTATAAAAATTTCACTGGATTGTTACAATTAATGGCAAAAGGAATGTTTGGAAATGTAAACTGATATTTACTACTGATACACTATAGCAAAAGATATAAATAACTGGTTTAAAACCATTTTATTTATTTATTTTTACTAAAATGTTCTAGGATGAGGAAATGACTATATATATTTTTCACAACAACCTCATGTTCATTCATATGATATTTCGATGAGAAATTAACAAACACACATCTGAACATGAAGTGATGTTTATATTTTAAAATGCAGTATATGACTCTGCCAGGATGTAAATCTTATAAAGTCAATTAATTTAAAAATAGGGAATCCACTGTGAACGGTTCCAGCAGTTTGCCACTAATACAGTCCTTGTCTTGTGGTACATTGACATATACGGCGTGACATATACAGCGTGACTTTGAGCGGTCCCTCTTATACCAGGATGAAATTTATGGATAGCATGAAGAGACAGGACAAGTCCGGTTTGGCGCAGTGTAAGCATTATTGTAATGTCATGGTTGAGATGGCTCATTCTCAGTTCAGCCAAAGGTGGTCATAAGTAGTAGAGCTGATAGATTGAAACCCTCAGCTGTGTCATTTTTATTCACTCTGGTACACACACAAACAAGAACAAACATCATGACCTTCCATACATTAACTGCTGTCTGCACTGAATGACCTTTAGAGGTGAACTCAGTACTTTTTTTCTGCAGTATGTTACATATGAAAGAAAGAGCATTTTTTTTAAATATGCTTACAATGATGTATACTCGATGAAGATTCCAGTCACATCATAGCATATAAAAAGCTGCTTCGTTTTACATTGAGCCCGCTGCCTCTCAGGGCTGACAACGAATGACCAGCTGAATATTTCTCATTTTTCTCTGTAAACCCCATGGATAAATTAATGGCTTACTGAATAATGCATTTCTACAATGACATAAGTTTAAAAAAATCCATTTGCATTGCTTTTGTTGGGCTTATTTCCAGAATACAGTTATGAATAAATGCTTGCTAGTGGTTCTTTCCATAGCACAATAACTAGCAGTTGTGAAATATCCCCATCTGCTGTTTGAGCTGCACTGTACATAATGCCATTATTATTAATCACTTTGTTTCCTCTTTACTCCAGTCATTTTGTCTTTTTCCATTCTCTTCACTCCCCAGTGAGTGAATGATTAATGTTTCCCTCTTTGTGTGAAAGTTGTATATATAAATAAAAACATATTTCATATATAATTGTAGTAAAATTACATAATTATTAAATATAGATTTTTTTTTTTGTTTTGTAGAAAGATGCAGTTTTTGTTATACGCTAGTTTATGTATGTATGTATGTATTTACAGTATTTTACAGTATAAGGTCAACCTTCAACTGTCAGCCAGACTACAGACTATGGGTGGCTATAAATAGCTATAGTGGAAGGATATCAGCTGTTGTTGCAGTTGGATTGTTTCTTTTGTTGTGACTCTGCCCTGCCTTATTGAGAAGTTTGAGTGGGTGTGTTCCTGTGGTTATCATCAAGAATGTATGGGAGAGTCTTTAGGTATGAGTTTCGTGTCAGAGATTCCTCATACTATGAGACGTACGTTTGGCCTGTTTGCTTACATGAGGAAGTGCATCCTTGTCCAAATATTAGCTCAAGCTCATGTGTCCATTTACCAACATATTTTGGAGAGTTGGTTAATATTAAATCAGATAATCAGTTATTTTAAAGTCTTCAACCCTATAGACAATGCAGTAATTTTTAAGTATATAAGTATTTGTCCACTGAATAAAAAACACCAAAAAGAAGTCTATAGGCCTACACTTAATTTTTATAGGGTCTTGAACAGTTTTCATGCATGTACTGACAACCTCAATCAGGATTTCTTTCTTATGTGACCCTGGACCACAAAACCAGCCATAAGTTGAACGGGTATATTTGTAGCAATAGCCAACAATACATTGTATGGGTCAAAATGATCGATTTTTCTTTTATGCCACAAATCATTAGGATATTAAGTAAAGATCATGTTCCATGAAGATATTTTGTAAATTTCCTACCGTAAATATATCAAAAATGTATTTTTGTGAGTGGATATGCATTGCTAAGGACCTCATTTAGACAACTTTAAAAGCGATTTTCTCAATATTTTGATTTTTTTTTGCACCCTCAGATTCCAGATTTTCATAGTTGTATCTCGGCCAATGTATTGTCTTATCCTAACAAACCATACATCAATGGAAATCTTATTTATTCAGCTTTCAGATGATGTATAAATCTCAATTAAAAAAAAAAAAAGACCCTTATGACTGGTTTTGTGGTCCAGGGTCACATATGTTTTTATTGCTCTTAGGGCATGAAAAACAAGATTTGAACTTTTAGATTTCTTTTTATACCTTTTTGAAAGAGATTTTCAGATGTCCACTTCAGGAGACATTATGTGTTTTTGGTTTTAAATAAAGATATAATGAAGAGAAACATAATACAATAATAGGACAGCAATACTGTGTGTATTTAACAAACCTTTTGATAAAATGATATAAAATCATGTGAAAACTATAAAATATATACAAAAATAATACAGCTTCAAGTATTGCAAACGCAATTGAGTTTGTTCCCGTTCGACCAGCAGACTGAGAAGAATTTCATACAAGTTGAATGATTCATGTCTTTGATATCAGAACATGAGGATGTGATTCCATCAAAAGATCTGCTGAAGGTACGACTCTGTGGAAACCCAGTCTCCTAGGACAGAGGGAATGGATTGATATCACGGAGCAACTTGCCATTTCTGTTGGCCATCGGCCATCTTGGTTTGGAGAAAAAAATTCCACATACATTGGCTTGCCACTTGGTGGCAGTGTATATGATGATGATGTCCACTGTAGTGTCTACACTATAGAGGTCAATGTGCAACTATGCCATCAAAAACCATACGCAAGAAATTACTTTTTTGAATAGCTGTCCACTGTAGTGAGCTCTGTGCGTGAAAGGGTGAAAGTGACTTGATGGGAAACAATCAGTGTAAACATTAGTGGCTACTCTTACATATGACCAATTACCACTGAACATCAATGAACTATTAATAACACACCTGGCTAATAATTAAATAATGTTGATTGCTAGGAATGTGTAAAGGTAAACAAAGTACGTGATATTTTCTTAGGCCTGCCATCGAGTGTTGACCTTATGTAGCCCCGCCCCTTTTCAGCACTGCGCTCGTTGTTTTTTGTCTTCCGGTTTGTATTTCCACAGCGATTTTACGTATTTATGAATGAACTGCTCGTTTTAAAATCTTCCCGGTCTACTGACATTTGTTAAGACATATGCTTTAAACATTACAATGCTCACAATAACTTTCATTAACTCTACAACAGGTAAATCCACTTCACCAGCTAATTATCTTTTGACAGCGATGAAAAGTTCAGAGATACCGCAAAAACGGAAGTTCAAAGACAATATTTTAAAGATGGCGGCGCGCTTGTTTCTCTGACGCATAAGGTCTATAAACAAAGCAATGTTACGTTTTCGTCTGCAAGGAGACAACATGACTTTCTCAAAATGTTTAATCTGCAAGATATGGTTTCTCAGTCGAATATTTTTGGCTGGGAATCACGTAGGATAACCAACGTTAGGTTTATAGACAGGTTTAACCTGTCTAAAATTACCACTCACCTTCTATTGTCATTTAAATCATTAGCCACTGTTCGCCTACTTGTTACCTGCCAAAAAGCTAAAATCTGTGAAGACTGTTGTCATGAGCACAACACAACAAAAAAATCCAACGCAATCTGTCTTTAATACAAATCTGACAAGTTGAACAATTATCCAACTGTTTCAAAATGCGCCTGTGACCTAGGGGAATGTTAATCTGTCCAGGTTTCAAAGTGTAACTCCGATCTGTGTGAATACATGCATGTAACACCTTACAGCATTGGCTTTGCTGTAATAAAAGGTAGAATTTCTTGGGGCGACATCTGTGCACTAGCAGCATCAACATCCCGCCTAATTAATGATGCCTCCATTCTTTTCTGTCGGCTTATAACTGGGACAAAAGACTTTCTCCAAGTTTGGCCTGCCCCTTTAACAGCATTGCAGCCCTAGTGGTGATTATCGGACTGTCCGATTCTCTGGAAACTCTGCGGCGCAGCTCTCACTTTAAACCGGGATCATGGCGGCTCCGCTCGGGCGGGACACACTACCTGATCACTGGTCCTACGGAGTGTGCAGGGATGGCAGGGTTTTTTTCATCAAGTAAGCAGCCTGTTAGGGATTTAATCACAGTCGTTGTATTGTAATGTGGTTCTGGTTAATCCGCACATTTTCCGATGGATCTCGTAACAGGTGTTTCTGTTTTCCAGCGACAAAACTCGCGGCACTACTTGGCTCCATCCCCGCACTGGTGAACCTGTCAACTCGGGACACATGATACGATCAGGTACAGTAATAAACTACGCTTTCTAGTCTAAACTTTGCATTCTTAGTCGGATACAGCAAGTAAGTGTGTTTAAAGTAAGCAGTGGAAACACGTCCTTTGCATAACTGATGGAGGGCTACTTTCTGTTTCATTAAAAACTTAATGGAGTTTTGTACAAATATTTCTCTCCTCTTAGATTTACCGCGGGGATGGGAAGAGGGCTTCACCGAGGAAGGCGCCAGCTACTTTATAAAGTAAGCGATAGTAAATTTCTGTTTTTGTCCTTGTGAGACCGTGAGGATGCGAGTGCAACTGCAAAGCCCTCCCCAACGAGCGCTCACTCACTCCCGCCTCTCGCAGTGATCAGTGTCCGCTGTATGCTCGAACCTTCACGAGTCAAGAAAAGACGGATAAGTGAATCCAGTCGGACTCTTGATTGAATGTTTAGTGCCGAATTGCTCTTGGGTAGGCTATAGACTGTGGCAATGAAATCAGACAATTGATTTCCATCTGTCAGTCTATCAATTGGGTTGTCCAGTTATCACTGTTTATTATCACTGTTAATTCATTTATTTCAGTCCATGCATCCATCCTCAAGTTTATCTGTCTGTCTATTCATTCATCTAGTAAATCAGTCAATCCATTCATTTGTCAACATCCATCTCCACCATGTTCAGGAGTTGAGGAGACTCCTGGGCAGCAGAAGTGAGATGAAGTGGACTGTGGCAGGGAGAGAAGTACAGCTAAGGGAGCTGTCTGGAAAAATTAGCTGCTAAGACAGAGCTTTTCAAACCTGTCCTGGGGACCCTCCATCATTACACATTTTGGATATCTCCCTTATCAGACACCCAAGTAAAGTCTTGACCTGCGTCTCAATATGCATACTATCCATCCTGAATAGTATGTGACATTAATATTCAATACTATTTAGGGCGGATAGGGTGAATAGTATGCACATTAGGATGCAGGGTTGCACTCTGTATTAATGAGCTGATGAGTTGAATCAGGTGTGTTAGACGAGGGACACTAATCATTTTCAATGACAGCAGCAGGCGGAATTACAGAGGATGCAGTCCCATAAAAGTGGTTTTGAATAAGCATTAAGAGTATTGCTACGGGGGCTGTGGTCAGTGCTGCTTTATAGAACATTGCCTATATCACCTGAATATGACAGGATGTGTGGCTTGGCAATAGCCTGTCAATGACAAAGATTTTTGGTTTTGGTTTTTGACATCTGTCCCGTCCATCTCTTCAGTTTTAGTTGCTATTGTGAATTGGTAGCATGAATAGTACAGAAATTAAAGCAAATATGTAAGATATCCTCTCTGCAATTAGATGTCATAAACATTGCAGTTGTTCTCTAAATAATGCTTCCCAAGATAATGCTGTACAAATGCATTAAATACTTCTGTATTAATGAGCCAGCTCATGCTCTGAAAGTGAAAGATGATTTCCCTTGGAACCAGTAGATGCTATTTTCAGTTTTTCATCTAAAATGGAGCGTATTGATGTTGGCATTCTATTATTACTTTAATGTGTTTTTTTAACCTTAGTATAGTTTGGTAGAATTTCAGATTGAGACATGCTTGTTGTTTGTATCAGCTCTGCATTTTTATATTAGCTATATCTTTACCAGTTTTCTTGGATGACATTAAATTATAAGTGATAATGGCAAGGAGATCTGATTCTGTTTGATCATATGATGAAAAAGAGAGTTTTTCATTCTGATTATAGGGCCCTCACTACTGTTTACAGTCACCCATGTAGCCTATTACCTCCCTCTATGCCCACTTAATGGTGGAAATAAAGGGCATTGCCCAGCAGGACTGGATGAGTTTTCCCATTAAAATTCTCCTCATGTACGACAATATGCAGGACCTTAACCTTCTCCGTTTAGCGGATGTTGTACTCTGTCTGTACGTGTGTACGTGCATGTGCCCATATGCCCATGGAATGACAGAGATATATGGTGAGATCACACAGCCAATTCATGGTGGCTTGGCTTTCCAATGTCACTTTACCCATTCGGCTCCACTAATGTGGAAACCGCAACCAGACCACCATCATCATAGCCAAAGTATCTAGTTATTCATAGTAATTCGATGTCCTTTACTGTAGGACCTGTTCCATGTGACATATAAGAACATTTTGTTTGGCTGGCAGATTATTAGTTTGTTTAAACTGCTTGTTTAATTGAATTGAGAAATCAACCCGACAGCTGGCAGTAAACAACCGATGTGATTGCACTTTATGCCGCACATTAACAAACCAATTGGGGCAGCAGAAGCAAATGAAAGGCAATGTGAAGCTACTAGATAAGATTTTCCCCATCACGGATTCGTGTCTGAATTGTGTAGAGTCTATCTTTGCTGCCTTCTACATAATTGCCATGCAATGATTTGCTGCAGGATTGCATTGAAAACAATGTTTACTTGTGGCTTGTTTTCAGTATTAGCTTTGGAGAGTCCTTGAATTCATTCACCAGAGTAAATATAAAGTGCACAATCCTACAGTGACAGACTGGGCTGTTGATATACTGTGGTAACTCAGTTTCTTTATTGAAATTGTATGTTTGTGATGCGATCTGTATTACTCATTAGTTGTTTTATTCAACATAAGTCTCATATGCATCGTACACAGATGCCAAAATACCAGGCAGTCACTGCATCTGAGAAATCTACCAATGAGAATAATGTGACAATCACCCAGTTATCTTGATGTGCCACCAACGTAGCCCATGCAGTCCAGAATGCGTATGTGTCTTGCAGTCGTCTTTGCATCTAAATAGCACCACTTTCCCATAAAGCTGTTTATTTGTTAGTTCAATGCTCCACTGGTGTCTGACCAGAAAAATGCATCTCAACAAAGTGAGGGGGGTGTTTTAAAGGTCAAAGAAAATGATTTTAGAAATGTGTTATTGCTGACAGTTTTATTGTGAGCCATGTGAAGGGACTCATTGTGCTGCGTCTGGGCACAGTCAAATACTGAACAGTGCAGCTCAGAGGCCTTCGTGAGCTGAAATGTCAAGACTGTAAAGTAATGAACTTATTTGTGGGCTAAATGACATTATAGTTCCTGTTTTGATCCTGCTAGACATTGTCTTTGTGTCATTTTGTGTTAACGGGCTAGAAAAGGGAGCTGATTGTTATTTCAGGTGAAGAATGCTAGAATAGAAAAGGCTGCATACTTTGTTGCCTATTTCTGCCTTTTTAGGTATGGCAAGTGCCTTCCACTGCTTTAATCTGCCCATTTTGTGGTTTAAATTGCATTGTTTACTGTCTGTGGTTATTTGGCTCACTTAAGCCAAAGAATTTATCATGCACCATTTGGGTCAAGACTGGCAGTCATAAGTGGTTGAGTGCTTTCCCTCACTTCAAACTTTATGAGGACTTTATTTTTCTTTATCCTCTTGTAGTTTTATAAATCAACATTCATTGCCATAGACTGCAAATAGTGTACAGTAGAGTGCTGGATGTTGTTAAATGTGCAGCAGTAGAGAAAGACAGTGATGCTTAGACTGTCCTTGAGACAAAGCATGCTTGCGTTACATTAGCCACTCTCAGAGACCATCATTTCTGCTGATGTGATTATTATTTTTGTATAGTTCATGGACTGCTCTGTATCCGGTATACTGGATTATTATCTAAATTATATTTGATATACTGCAGACTTGAATTATGCCAAACATTTAATAAGTCCCATAAAACGTATAGTTAATGGTCTGTATCCATCCAGCATTCATCTAATTAAGTGATATGAATGGGGAGAAAGGCTCTCAGATGTTCCCACTCGTTCTGAGACGTTGCTGCCGTCACTGTGTGCAGGAGACTGAAGGTGGACCGTTCTGTGAAACCGGTGCCTTTTCCAGTTTAAAAGACTGTTTCTTTAAGTAAATTCTAAACAGATTTAAGACATTAATATTGTACAATCTCAAGTTAAATTAATACATTTTAACATAGATCAAAAGTGACACTTTAAGGCATTTACATTAATAAAGAATCATGTAATTCTGAAGACTGGAGTAACGACTGCTGAAATTCAGCTTAATAAATATATATTAAAAAAAAAAGAAAACAGTGCTTTTAAATTGTCATAATAGTTAATAGTTGTAATATTACTCTTTTTACTATATATCAAATCAAAATAAATTTGTACACATAAAATTCCAGGTTTTATTTTCATAATATATTTTTTTATTACAATATGCATATAATATTAGTACATGTATGAGGGACAGTGGTGTAAAGTATTTGAGTAAATGTAATTAGTTACTGTACTTAAGTATCGTTTTTGGCTACCTTGTAGTTTTACTGTGTATCTCAAATATTAGCAACTTTTACTCTCTACTTGACTACATTTTTGAACAAGTAAATGTACTTTTTACTCCAATACATTTGTGATGAGTAATTATATTTTGCATGACACCTAACTTTTTCTGCAGCAGTTTATTTCTGCTATAAAGAAGCGATATCGCCATCTACAGGGCATTGAAGGTACTATATCTTGTGCATTTTGCCCTTATTCACCCAAACTTGTCAGCAAGGCTACTTCACATGAATGCGAGTGCATTAGCAGGTGGTTGCTGAATCACAGGTGTTTGATTTAGGAGATGAGGTCATGACTACAGCCAGTGATGAGGCTGGATCCAGCACACGTCCAGTACAAGTAGGCTTTGACTATTTAAATTTACTAAACTATTTTTTTTTATCCGTTATATTGAAACCATTTGGAAGGGTATTGGTTTACTTACACCCTTTTTGAGCACTTAACTGTGCTTAACTGAGACTTGAGAGTTTGTAGACGTTTAAGAGGCTGTTGTGTTGACCTTGATTTATTGTTGCAATATTCATGTGTTCAGTTTTATTTTGATTTTAGAAAATAAACATGATTTCTCATCTTACAAATCAATTGTTTCTTATTTTCACTGGCATGTCTCCTAGGTGTCAAGGACTAGTGCATTGTTGAACCTACATTCACTATGAGTAAAATACTGTTAAAATCAGAGACTCTAAGACTATTACTCAAGTCGTATTAGAATTGGTGATTTGTAAGTTGTAATGGATTCATTTTGGCTGTAAGGTATCTGTACTTTTACTCAAGTATGGTTTTAGGTACTCTTTACACCTCTAATGAGGGACCCATGGCTCCTGTATCGTAGAATGACCTATATGACTTTATTAGGAGGTTGTGACTCAGGACAAATGATCTCTGAAAGGTCCTCGAAGGTCAGCGCAGCGTGAGGAATGCCTATTGAACTCAGTGGACATCAGAAGGATTTTTAGTCATAAAGAATCAAGGTGATTCATCTCTGCAGCCTACATTGGTGTCTCAGCCTCAGAGAGTGAATGGCAGGTGGTCTCAGCAGGCCTCCATTCCAGCCTGGATGATCAGACGTTTGAGGGATAGTGCTTGTGCGGAGATGTCCTTTCCACTCTACATCTGTCTCGCTTCAGCAGCTTTTCAGAAGGGTCGAGGGTCAGTGTTGTTTATCAGAGTGTCAGTCTGTCCTTCCTCTTACCAAGGGCTTATATTGGCAGGTTCACACATAAGAGATTTCCCCTATAGGGCAGTCAGGGTTGCCCTGAGTTTGAAAGTTTCTTGTGCCAGTTGGTTAGTCTGTTTACCAGGTGGTAGAATATGTTCAAGCTGAAGACATTTGACTTTCACAACCAATGTTTCCCGGAGTGCTTTGTCTACTGTTTTTATTTTTTTATTATTAGAAAGTCATATTTTTGATGCTTCAAAAAACAAAACTGAAGTGAACTAATTGCACTTCTGTCACTTGTTTCAGAATCTGCATCAAATTAAATATGGCGTCTTACCCTGATGGTAAGGTCCATGGTGACTCTGTTTGAGGAAGCACCCCCCCCAGACCCCCTTCTTTCACTTCAATGCTCATCCAACAGCCTGAGCTCAGGCCAAGTCTGCATGTCGCTGCCGTGACAACAGCCGCTGCTTGTGCAGCAGGTTTTTTGGAATTAAGAGAAGTCAACACAATGGCGGGACTGTTGAGTGTGAGCGACCGTAGTAAAATCAAACTCATTTACATGAGCCTCGATGGAGGAAGAAAATATCCTCCTCTTGAGAATATACACTTACCATTTAAAACTTTGGGGTCAATAAATGTTTTTTTTAAAAAAAATTTTTAAAGAAAATATTTTTGTTCATTATGTTGATTAAAAGTGACAGAAACCTTTTGTAACATTGCAAATGTCTTTACAATTTCAAATAAATGCTGTTCTTTTTTATCATTCTATTCATCAAAGAATCCTAAAAAGTATTTCTCCATAAAAATATTAAGCAACACAACTGTTTTCAACTTTTATAATAATAATAATAAGAAGCAATGTTACTTGACCACCAAATCTGCATATTAAAATGATTTCTGAAGGATCATGTGACACTGAAGACTGGCTGCTGAAAATTCAGCTTTGACTAAAATACATTTTAAATTTTACTCAATATATAAGCGCAGCCTTGGTGAGCAGAGGAGATTTCTTTAAAAACATTTAAAAAGTCATGCTGATCCCAAACTTTTGCACGGTAGATATATATTTACACTTGAGTGAACGAGCATGTGTGAATTGTCCCAGTGGACTGGAAAACTTTGGATTGGAAAAATTTGTTTGCCTTGTGAAATGTGGATTTCCTAGTTTTTTCCTCCCCAAAAAGCCAACAGATACTCAGAAAAGTCATTCTGTACTGAATTTGTGCAATTCTATATCTCCCCAAAGGCACTTAGACACAATGGTGTCCTATTGGGACAATATCCTTTTTGTCATTTGGGTTTACATCCCACTAGAGTTGCAGTGGAAGTGTTGTATTTCCATGTGACTGTAGCCCTAAATTGACCGCCTACAGAGAATCAGATTCCCAAACACCAGCTCTCTGGCACTCCCACAGCTCAACTCTTGGGAAAAAATTTAGAATTTCAGTTTGTGGTATTTTTACCTCAATCGCCCTTTCTCTTCAGATCCACTTATGGTGTGTTGATCCCACCCCCCCATTATTGGTTCAGTCTCCTGCAGTTCTTAGGATGCAATGAGTTAATTAACCATGATGTGTTTCAGTTGATTGGGAGCAAAACACTTTAAATGTTGAATAAAGAGGATGGATTTCCCTATAGGCACCATCTCCCAGCAATGTCAGTGGAGCAGCATTTGTGCCAAACCAGCAACCCCCCTCCACGCATCACTGTTCCTGTGTAGATGTGTTTTTAAGTAGTCCCATACCTTTATTTCAGAGGCAAAGCTCACTCATCCTGCAAATGACCTTTTGACTTTTTACTTTCTGATGCTGCAGAGTCACACTACATTACCTGCTGTCACGTCGGTTTGAAATATAGTGGACATACACTCCAGATCAGGCTACTACTGGGTGTTTTTGAGGTGAACTGTCATGTTTTATATAATAATTACAACCTTTACTGTACACATATGTGCTTATTTTAACCTAGAGACCTATTAGGATGGCCCAGACCTTCCTGTGTTTCTTCACAGTTAACAGTTAATAAATTATGCTTGAGATTAGACTTGATACATTGAGGACTGATAGTTTGAAACGAGCCTATTCAGGGGCAGAACACAAAATAACTTATTCACTAACCCCCTGGTATCCTGTTCAAATTGGATAGTTCAGCCCCAAAAAATAAAATTCCCTCATTATTTGCTCACACACTCATTCCATCCCTACCCTTATGGAAAGAAAATATATTTCCCTCTATATGAATGATCAATATGTTACATGATTTAACAGTATATTTGAAAATATTCAGAAAAATATATTGCGTAAATATATTATAATATATTGAATAATACATAAGGAATTGCTGCTTTTCATATATTGAAAACTATATGATAATATATTTCCTAATATCATAATGTAGGCCTATGTAATTTTATATTCAGTAATATACTTCATAATATATAGATTTATATGTGATCAGATATATTTATATATATACATATTGCAGATATATTTACTCATGCAGTATAAACACATATATGGAAAAATATATTATGTAACACATTTCTTATATTTTCTAATTATTTACATTTTAAATGTTTCATATTTTTAAGTAAGTTAACAAAAGCACACCTGCATATACTAAAGTTTCTACTAAAGAGACTATCACTGTGCTATAGCGTGCACAGCCGTTACTTTTTAAATAAAATTATTATAGTCTTAATGGTGTTTAGCCAATCATCAATCTAACCACAGGCTCTACTCTTCAGCACAATGGTAACCCCAAAAATTCACACATACCAGAAAACCTTTTAAATTTCAAAATAATACAACTTTAAACACTAACAGATCTCCCCCTATATCAATATTGAGCAAAACACATGAAATAGCACTTTAACAGTTCTTTAACAGTCCCAGCAAGCAAAGCATGCTGGGAACTAAAAGTCTGTTGTAACCACTGATTGTAACTCATTCCATGAATGTGTGTATATATGTGTGTATAATACATTCACATTTATATGGGAACATGTATGTGCAATATATGTACACAATAAAGGATGAAACTTTATGAATGTAATGCTATTTTTGTCTTCATTTATAAATATTTTATATGTATCAATATATAGCCATACATGGTCAATGCATATATTGCAGTATATTGAAAAATATAAGCACAAGTTTCCCATATATGGAAATGTATTATGTAATATATCGCATTATATTTTGCAGTATATTCCCATATATTTTTGTTCCGTAAGGGTAATGTGTTTGAAAAGCAAGTGACGTAAGTGTGTTGTGAAATTCATGCGAGAAGCCTGGAGGAACGCCACTTCTCCTTTGAACTTCATGACACGCTTATGTCGTGTGTCACAACGGGTGCTTCTGATTTCTTATTTGTGCATTCTCCTTTCCTTTCTTCGCTTTCTTTGCTTGCATCATAGCTCCACCCCCTTAGGATGCGAGGGAAGGATACACCTGTGTATCCTCACATATGGCTGCGTTTTTTCACTCAGAAACCCTTGCATTGTGTTTAAATGGAACACCCTAAAACATGCCGTTTTTGTGTGTGTCCCTTTAAATGCAAATGAGCTGCTGCTCCCGGCCCCCTTTCAAGAAGAGGGCGGAGCTTCAAGAGCTCATGCAACAACAAAACAGGATAATCTCATGCACTGAAAATGTCAGAAACTGTCAGTAGCGGTGTTCAGCCTTATATGCTCGAACTGGAGTCGGACAATAATGCCTACAGAGCCATAATAAATGCTGCATGGAGATAGAACAGGTATAGTTTAGTTTAATTACGGTTATAACTTATGTTGTCATCTTGCTTTTATCCACTATTAGTACAAGCCTTTTGACCTGTCCAAATGATGGCCAAAACTTTACTGATGTTTATTGTACATCACACAAAAGATGAAGCGTCCGTTTTCACTCCAGGAAATCACTGTAAGAGCTTAATAAAACGCAGTACAAGAAGTGCGCATTAAAGTCTTATCCGTAAACTCTCTTCCTTGCATTATCAACATACACAGCGAATTACACAAAAACACTCGGAAGCTCAGACGTGCTGCGTAACACATGAGAATGAATCTCATTGGTTAGGCAGCACGTTTGAGCTTCCGGAAGATGTTTGATCTTGTGTATGTTCACTGATCAATGTTTATATGTGAGTAAAAACCTAAATTCAATCACATAAAGTGATCGTGTCACTTCAGAAAACGACATTAGGGTGATTTAATTAATGACAGAATTTTCATTTTTTACTGAACTAACCCTTTAATATTAGGCACGTCCCGCAGTTTAGCAACAGTAGACTGCATTTTACAACACTCACTTGATTTGGATGTTAAGTTTGGCTTTGTCAGATAGGAAAGAATGAATGTGGCAGCGGCACAATAATCATTTTACCTCGATTATCTTGTTTTCATAGTTATTTCATAATCAGAATTGAAAATCATTTATGATTACTTGCACAACCCTATTGTTGTGCAAATACACTATCTTGATACCCCATCTTGATATTACCCAACCTAACATTACCATTTGACAAGTTAGAATAAGAGTCTTTGTAAACGTGGACCGTCATTTCTGAACCAGTTGTTTTTGCAGAAATCCAAGGATATCTGAAAGAGTGGTTCTTTAAATTTCAATAGATGTTTTTATTTTAAAGTCGGCATGAAAGTGAAATTGCGATCATATTTTCTTCCCTATTGTAATCTCAGTGAAACAGCTTCTCGAATGAGAAAAGATGTGTGATGGGATATGATTTTGCATATGATTGGATTGTTGGATGATGATTGTTTGCTAATTGCTGCTATCTCATGTGAGTGACAGGTTGCTGGAGGGGCTGGATTATTGTCCCACCCTTGCCTCAGTGCACACACCATCAGAGAAGAGACGATGGGAGGGGGAGGGGAAGTTAATGGTTTTTTTATTGATTATGAGGGTACATGAATTTTTTTGTGAAAAATAATAATGTGCACGGATTAGTTGTTTATAAAAACAAAAACAAAAAAACACTGCAATAATATTCCAAAAAAATAACCGTTGTCAATTTTGATTTCATGGTGACTAGTTTGTTTTGGGTTCTGAAATTTCCTTTCCTCTTTTGTGCTAAAAGTTCATAGTACTATGAAAACATATTGTGGATTTTAATTGGTCTCTCATCTCAAAAAAGGATTAAAAAAATAATGAACTGGACTGAACTGGATTAAAAAATAATGCCAGTGTTTTGAGAAAGCAGATACTAATCTCGACCGGTGGAGTTGTTCAAACTAAACTACAGCATATTATTCATCAGTTTATCAGTCAGATTAAAATGCTTTTTTAAAGTTACTTTGTGTGTGTGATTATTATGGCTAGACATGGTCAGACTTTTTGTTTTGGCCTCGTCAGGGATACTATGAATGTGTGTGTGTGTGACCTTTACTTGACATCCGCTCCACTGAAATGTGTTTTGTTTCCTTTGTGTAATCCCTAAGTGTGATTGGCTCAATTTTGTAGTCAGCCTCAGTGCTGAGCAGTGGTTGTGCTTCGTCACAGTACGTCAGACAAAATATTGCAGTGCAAGTAAAATATTGCAAATATTATAGGTGCAGTGGCTCTTGCTCTTTCTCTCTCAGTCAGCTGTTTCATACCGTAATGTTTACATAGGATGGATGCTTACTCAGTAGCAGATGTTCACTTCAGTTAGATTGATTTGAAATCTGAGGTCTCTTGACTCGTGCGCTAGTTTGGTTTGATCTCTCAGATGTTTCTCAGCATACGCATGAGGCATTATGAGACAGCAAGTTTGTGCCAGTATTACCTCTCTCTCTTTCTCTCACCCCTTACCCTCTTTCTCTGAAGAGAATAGGGGATAAAGTGATTATGCTGCGTTTTTCAGTGAGGCAGGAGCCTTTCGCTGTGACGGGACTGCTTAATGTTTTCCTGTTGCAGTGGGGGCTGTGCGCAGTGGAACCGCAGTGGACCGAACTGCTTGTGGGAAAAAAAGAGAAATGCTCCTTTTGAACTACCTGCAGCATTAATCATTTATCTTGTGGAAATCGTGTTATTTGTATCTCACCAGCAGCAGCAGGGGGGTCTGCTTATGAATCCAGGCATGACTGATCGTTTTGAGCATTCCAGGGTTGGGCCAAATGTAAGAACTGGCTCCCTTTCAATTCATGAGCAGGAATTAGAATTGAATTGGCCACGTCCCACAGGATGTTGAATCTGAATTTGAATCAGATTGACTGGAAGATAAATATAATATCATTGCACATGTTTTGTGACAACATATTTTTTTTATTATTATTTAATTATATGCATCATTAATTTTGTCTTACTATACATATCAGGAAATTAATAGGCAGATTACTTTCACACAATATAGCACAGTATGTTCAACACACTGTGTCACTGTTGTAACTATAATAAATAAATATGGACATCAAAATTGGATTCTTGAGAACTTCACTTCATCAGAGAAATGGATTGTTCTTCCACAGTTGTCCCTAAAATTAAATGTATTAATTTTTTTATGTTAATGTATTTTTAAAAGGATTATTTCAAAAGAAAAAGGGGTCGGTAAGATTTTTCTAAAGGTTTTTTTTTTTTTAAAGAAATCTCTTATAATCACCAAGGTTGCATTTATTTGATCAAATACAATAAAAACAGTAATATTGTTGTGAAATATTATTGCAATTTAAAACAACAGTTTTTTTATATTTAATATATTTTAATATTTTTCCACCAGCCGTTACTCGAGTCTTCATTGTCACATGATCCTTCAGAAGTCGATATGCTAATTTGGTGCGCAGGAAATACTTCTTATCAATTTTCTTAATGTTTGTGAAAGACGTGATAAATTTTTATGGATTCTTTGATTAATAGAAAGTTCAAAAGAACAGCATTTATTTAAAATAGATTTTTTCGTGACATTATAAATGTATTGACTGACTGCCACTTTTGTTCAATTTAATGCATCCTTGCTGAATAAAAGTATTATGTCTTAAAAAAAAAAAAAAAAAAAATTATACATACATACATATTGATTTATATATTGAATCTAATAATTTTATAAATTCACTACTGTTCAAAGGTTTTGAGGTCAGTAAGATTTTTTTTTAAAAGTATACACTTAATGGCCCATGGTAGGCTTTTTCCCCATAAGGTTTCCCGAATACTCTCTCCATTTTCCATTAGTTGGACAAACTCTATTGCTTTGTTGGGATGATCACAAAACGTATTGATGGTGTCACATTGTTTACACTGTTTGTACATCCTGTGCTACCTAAATTCAATTCACATTCTGAAATCAAAATGAATGACAACCCGGGAGTACTCGCTGTGAATTCAGTTTAAATAACTTGCCAGAGGGCAGCTCTCAGCCATATTCTGATCTAATCTGGAGCGTAGGAGACCAGTCGTGCTGATTTGCTGCTTACAACTGTTGTATTGTATTCTCAAGCCATCCATATTGTCCAGATACCATATGTTACTTCCTTTCAGAAAGAAGTAGGCACCAGACACAAAGTGCCATGGTACAGTCACATCTTCCATGACAGATGAAAGCCATGGCAGGCTAAAAACACATTGTTTGTGCTGGTCAAAACAAATGGGACTTGGTGTAATAACAGAGCATTGACAAGGGGAAAGGACAGAGGAGAAACAATGAGGGAATTGAGCGAGGGGACAGTAGCTGCTTATGTTTTGCAGTATGTCACCAGGGCCATTCAGTCAGACACAGTTTGACTTGTCGTATTTAACCCTCCAGCCCGCGCTTAATTCAGAAATGTGGTTGAGATGTAACTATGCGTGTCGCACTACATGAGAAAGTTTGTAGACCGAAGAGACAGCAGACATAGGGGCCGTAGAGATGCTAGAGCCACCGCCAACATGGGTACCTGCTGCAGCTGCCTGCCATTGGGCCGTGTGACGAAGCAGGATGTTGGTCGCGAGGGGACAGAGATTGAATTGGAGACTATCAGAGAGGAAGAGGATGAAGCTACATCAATGGAAGAAAGGTAATGAGAATATTATATAGGTTAATGAGGTAGTTTTAATACTCAAGGACAAAGTAAAAAGGCTCTGCTGTGGTTGTAAGATCAGAATTAATCAATTCTGTTGGTTTTCTAAGTTTAAAGGGGGTAAAACAGACAGTTGGCAAACTCTCAGAATGAATGAATGAATGATTATTTTCAAATGAATTCTTTTTTTTTTTAACAACACTGTTGGCACCGATAGCCTCGTGGGCAGCGCACCAACATATAATGCCATTGTGCTTCGGGTGACCAGAGTTTGAGTCACTGCTCTCAGACCTTTCCCGATCCCGTCCCCCTCTCTCCCACTTTGCTTCTTGTCTGCTTACTG
Organism: Ctenopharyngodon idella; assembly: GCF_019924925.1. Taxonomy (NCBI): domain Eukaryota; kingdom Metazoa; phylum Chordata; class Actinopteri; order Cypriniformes; family Xenocyprididae; genus Ctenopharyngodon; species Ctenopharyngodon idella. The sequence goes on from NC_067226.1 coordinate 4,232,575, forward strand.
TCCTATCTTTTAAAATCTAAAAAAAAAAAAACACAATAACAACACTGACGTGGACCCAAAAAGCTTCTCTAACTAAACACAGATGTCGGGTCTCTTGCAGAATTTTTGTTAGAAGAGATACTGCAGAACTGCAGTTTTCTCTCGCCTTCACTTTAAACATAAAAGGAGCTGCTAAGATGACTTGAGCTTGTAAACAATGTCTTTTTTCCTCTGCTCCAGACATTTCAGTCTTTGGGGTTTAGAATGAGGAATTATGCTATTCAGACCATGAAGCTGGCCTCCTTTTTTGAAGGAAAAGGAAATTCCAATGACTAATACTTGAGATTTTGCTATCGAACTATGATCTTCACAGTGTTACGGGTGCGTGTTTGAAGAAAAGCCTCAAATATTTAGTTAATTCTGAACAGCAGGGTTTTGCAGATTATGCTTTTGTTTTAAACATGTTTTTTACATGTTTAAACAAAAGTTTCCAAATTAGATGTGACTCTGAAGATTTTGCTACCTTAAATAGTCTGGGCTTTTGTAGACCTAGGAGATCTCTGAATAATACAAAAAAATCAATACGCTCTCTCTAAAATGGTGTGGAGGACCATTTGTCTTTTTTAAAGCTATTGATGACTACTGCTTTGACTCCTCAAAGAAAACATTACATTGGACCATATGTGTCATTAGTCTAAATCGTAGACACTCTCAGGAGGATGTATACAGAGTAGGCAGGTGAATGCGGTATTGGCTTCTTAGGAAGGTCATCCATCCAGAACAAACATTCATTTCCTTTAGCAGGAAGTCACGCTACCTGGGATTTTCCAAGTAACATTTGAGAGAACAATCTTCCTGCAAGCGAGTTGTTGTTAGGGCAGGACTTTACTGTTTTGTAGTGCTGTGTCCTGTGTTGGAGTGATTTAAAGACATGATTTAAAGAGTTCTTGCTGGCAGTGTGGTGTAGGAACAACAACCTTTTCCTCAAAGCATCTAGTAATTGATTCTAGGAAGCCGGGTTTTGAAACATGAACCAATCAGTATTAGCAGAACAGTTATGCTGAGTCAACAATACTTCTTCTCTAAACAAGAACATGCACACCTCAAAATGCTGAGGAAGGTTAGATGGCTTCTCAAATCATCTCCTACTTTTTCTGAGTGAAAACATTCTTGCCTAGTTTTGTATGGCAGTGTTTCTGCCCTTGACCGCAAGGCTCTACAGCAAGTTGTCCAAATGTTAAAAAACGGACAACCACACTGAGAGGACTGCATTTTTGTCTTAATGCGATGTCAATTGTACTTTTTAGTCAATAGGGGTGGGAATCTTTTGGTACCTCACGATTCGATTCAAATCGATTCTTGAGGTCATGATTCGATTAAAAATCGATCTCAAAATTGAATCAAATTTTGATTCAATATATGCATAGATTTGATTCTAGTTTACTATGTTGTGTTACTTTTCCTATTTGACTGCGGTAGACAGTTTAATACTCTTGAAGAAAAAAATCCCACTGAATTAAATGTGAACCTTGAAATTTATTTTGTTTTTCGTCCTATATTATTCAACCCAATATTATAAAATAAATGCTATTTAAGCTGACTGCAGTCTTTACACACATGACTGGCAGTCTTCTGTAATAAAGCAAGGCAGGCAATTTTTGTTTTATTTTTGATATTAAAAATAGGAACAAAGAAGCAAATTGCAAACAATAGGACAAATACAATAGAAAAAATTAAATAAACTTTAAGTTTTTCTAGTACAGTAGCCTAGGCTTATTTAACAAAATAAATAATCAAATGTAAAAATAGTCTTCACTGCATGAATATAAATATAAATTGATTCATATTAAAGATACAAATGTGATTCAGTCAAAAACATTGAATGATTTTTTTTATTAACATTAATGAAACAGACAGCAACAGTTTATTAGGCTGCTGTCCTTAAGAATAAATGCATGACAGGTATGACATCGCTTTGTAGGGCAAAATGCAGAAACGGGTTAGCATTTTAGCACTTCTGGTTCCATTGTCCCAAAGTCAATGGGATTTTGGTTAAATGGCTGAAATAAGTTCTGTGGTTAACACAGGCTCAAGACACTTCCATGTTTTATTCTGTGACATAAAATACATCAGTATTACCCCACTCCTGATGTTGTTAAGCTGTTACATGTCTTGAAAAAGGCGGTTGCTAACGTAGCTAAATGGGACTATAGAGGCTATCGGGGACATTAAACGTTGTTGCGCCGAACAGGTAAACTCAGTCCGCTTTTACAGCCTCGTAATTCTTATAATTGTGCTCTTATTAACAATTCTAACTCAAACTTTCTGGGAAAATGTTTTTAAATAGTAACTCAAAGAGTTGTCAGAAACTTAGTGATGGTGACATTGAAGTCATGGGATCATGGTGTAGTTCGTTTATAGCCTACTTTTAGCTACTTTCTTCTGGCGACTGCATTTAGGCCTCAAATTTCATACAGGTTGTGATCATCTGTGAAAATTATCTTGATGGACAAAACTTGTAAGTAGCATAAACTGATCACAGAGCTTGTTTTTTTTTTTTGCAATAATCCAAAAGCCTATCCTATTGGGTTTTTGTCGAGGGAACCAGTGTGATGCAAACTACCGGTTGGCCTTCAACGCGATGTCATACATGCACCACTCTATACTGTTACACATCAGATTTCCTCCTAACTGTTTATGTTCGCGTAACTGTGTTTAAGTGAATACTCCACACAATGTGCATTTTGACATAACTGTGTGTGTATTTGACCATGCAAGTGCAATAAGCTGTAAAATCTGAGAGGCAGCATCTGTGCTCGTGCTTCGGCTGTGTGCGTCACCGCATTGAATAATTTTTTCCGCGGCTTATTGTGATTAGCGGTAACAACACTCTTAACGTGTCAATAAGTTTTAGTACTGCAAAGTTAAAGAAGTGTTGGGTTTTTTTTTCGAAGTTTGTGGATCGGTCTCCCCCCCACCCCGTTTGTCAACCGTGTCCTGTTTTTGTTTAGTCAGGTTCTAATGTCTGGGCATTTTAGTCTAGTTTTAGTCAATGAAAACTTGGTCACAATTTCATCATGCTGCATAATGGTTACATTATTTTGCTCAAAATTATAATCACAACAATTGTTGTCATTTAGGAAATGTATTTTTAGATTTCATTAGAATTATTGCACTTTCACCTATAAGCACAAATCAAGAGATGTTAACTTATACGCATGGTTTGAAAACTGCATGATGAAAACTGGTAAAACAAGAAACTTCTCTCAAAAGGTAAAACAGTGAAATTCCTAATACTAATTCCAAATGACATTAAAGTTTTTCTATTAAAACAACGACAAGAAGACTGTATTGTCACACAGAGGTTGTGTACAGTAAGTGCATTTATTCCACAACCACAGTCGCAAACAATTATAGTCGAGATCCATGTTTAGATTTATTACAATTCATCAATTAGAATTTTTGATTGCAGATATAGTTGCAGGAACACAGACTTGCTGAATGACATACTCATTTGAGCAGAATATCTCAATGGAGATCGCTAAACTCCAGCTTACATGTTTGTCTGTGCTTCCAATCATCCTTGCTTCTTCTGCAGAGAGAGCATGTGTGCATGGTTGCCAGATTGCAAAGATTAAGTAAAACACCGGCCAGAAAATTTATCCTTTTAAGAGAAAAGCTCTGACTGGAGGATTTAAAACCTTGACATTTGGCAACTGCAAACACGAAAGCTCGTAGTGGCTTGTTAAAAACAGTTTTTGACAAAAACAAAGAGATTTTTATTTTTTAACTACGTTTTAGTCTTGTCTTTTTTCGTCAACGATATTTCATAGATACAGTCACAGATATCGTTGAATGACATTGGTGTCGTCTCGTCATCGTTTTTGTCTTAGTCATGGAAAAAAAGTAACTGACGAACATTTTTTGTCATAGATTGTTACTGAAATTAACACCGTCAATATAAAAGTTTTCTTTCATGATAACAGTAATCAAATTGTCGTTCAGACTAAAGTGACCAGAACCAGATTTTGAGTAGTAATTGCATGTGCAAAATCATGGGGTAGGGTGTTGTGAATGCTAGGATGTTGCTGTGCAGTTGTCAAGATGTTCTCTGTTGTTTTTAATAAGTTCTACTTCCTACAATGTAAAGTTAAAGTCTCTCTTAAAAAAAAAAAAGAAAAAAAAAAAAAAAGAAAATATCATTTTTAGGGGACCACTGTAATACGATTGGCTCCAGCCTACACTAACTAAGGCTCTTGTTCTGGTCTATTTGACTTATGTCTCTCCTTTCTTTTTTTGCCTGTTTTATTGTCCATCAGGTAATATTATTAAGTCTGTCACTTATGATCAATGTAATGCATCCTTGCTGAATAAAAGTACTAATATCTTAAAATAAAAAAAAAATAAAAAATTACACCACAAACTTTTAAATGATAATGTATGATGTTAGAATTAGTTTTCATCCGTTTCATTACTCCACAGTTGTGCCTAAATAGATTATATATCTTTTAAATATACTAGTGTGAATGTAAATATTTTATTAAATTTTAGTACGTTTTATTGTTTTTCCTTGCGCTTTTCTGTGCTCATTGTGGAGCACATTTAACAGTAACATACTGTCTTGCATACTAAAACTATCCATACATTATCAAGTCTGACTGCTCTCCATACTAGAACAAGCTGTAATGGTGACGTTGATTGCTGCAATTTATTTGCCTAATTATAGCCATACAATGTATGCCTGTAGCTCCCTCAGGTCCACCAGCTATAACACACACACATATCTTCTTAACTCACTCTGCCAGGACTGATAACAGGAGGACAAATAGCCCCAAGCACCAGTTACGGCACTTTCCCACCTTGCCCACATTAAAGCCTGAATGAAATATCTACGGCGAGAGGATGAAGTTATTTCTGTCAGAGTCAATGATCCTCTGCTGGACCTGAGCAGCGTGAGAGCTGCGCTGTGGAATGTAGTAACACTCTGCTGTGCACAAGACAACCACCAGGGAATGCTGTTGAATCTTTGACTTTCATAGGTCACACATGGACAGCACCAGAGAGATGGGGGATTAGTTTCCTTTCGATGGACCAACGCTCATTCAGGATTTAAACGGACAGCTTGTGTAGGCTTTTCCCTTTTGCTCATTTATAATTTATATCCAATTTATTTAATTCAGCCTAGAATTAGCCTGTGTTAAAGTCTTTCTCCCTATGCTGATAAAAAAGTAATCTTGGATGATATTTTTCTTTGGCTCTTTCTTTCGCATTACTGCCCATGCTGACATGACTGAAAGCAGACCATCAAGGCTCATGTTTTCATGTCTGTCCTGTCTTTGACCTCTGGCCTAGTGGTACATTTTAACAAGTCCACATGCTTTTTATGAATACTTTTTTAGAAATGTTTGGAGTCCCTGCCTCCCCATATTTTTTTTTTTTTTTTTTTTTTTAATTAATTAATTCTATTTTCATTTTATATCGAGGTGTCAAAGGCTTAAAGGGATAGTTCACCCAAAAATTTTAATTCTGTTATCATTTATTCATCCTCAAGGTGTTCCAAACCTTAAAAAAAGCATCTTTAAATAAATGATACTATATTAAGTTAAATTACTGTTCAAAAGTTTAGGGTCAGTAAGATTTTTTTTTTTTTAAATAAATGAATACTTACTTAGCAAGCATAGGTGGAAATCACAGGAAGGTCGGGGGGGGTCAGGACCCCCCATCTGAGGGTTGTCCCCCCCTAAATCTCATTAAAAACAACACTGTGTATTATAAATAATATAATGATATATACTAAAACAATTGTTTAAGACAGTAGTAAAACGATACAAATGGGGCAAACATTTTGAAACCTCCTGCTTTGCCTCACAGTGCTTTGGTCCACTTCCTGCTTTCCTCTTTTACCTCATCTACACACACAAGTCCGGTGTGAGAGAACCAGTGTTGCCAGGGTCATGGCTTTCCCGTACAATTGGGCTGTTTTGAAAATGCAGTCACGGGAAAAATTACAGAGCCGCGGATTTTTTTATTTATTTATTTTTTTTTTTTTGGGATACTTTTATAATATATCGTGGCCATCAAAAAGTTAATTTGTAGGCAAAGAAAATGAAAAAGGATGATTTTACTAATGTGTATTATTCTTGTAATGAATAACGTGCAACCTAAGGACGGAGGAGAGATGGTACGTTTGACGTCACAAGCTATTACGTAAGTTGCACCCACAGCAGAGATTTTAAGGCTTTTAAATAGTGGAAATGGACGTGACAACAGCCAAAGCATGTCGCTTATAAGTTTGCATGTTTTGCATGTCTCTGTGTGAATGAATGGTGTTGTTTCATCTACTACACAAACTCAAACACACGTGACGCTTACTGTGTTACATGAACTTCAGTCACTTCAGAGCTTTCTTCACCATTTAATTTGGAAAACACAACAAACCGCCAAAAAAACGCTGCGATAAGCCTATGTGTGAACTGATATTAGGCTAATATTGTAGATATTGTGTTGGGTTTTGCTCAATATGATGTTAAGTGGCAGATCAGTGGGCTTGCTGCAGTTAAGTATAGTAAGAGACGTTCTCTGTCCCAGATGAAACCTAAAATACTATGTGGAGGATGCAAGATGATTTAGTAATTATAATATGACCGCGTGGTGAACCTATTAACCAACTCATATTTAACCAACTATAGCTTTGTGTTGTTGGCCAGATAAAATGACAGAGATAAGAATAACAGACATGAATTTTTACTGTATTATTTGTGTAACCTTCAAATATTGCTCTTGAGAAATTTTGTTTATTGTCCCCCCCAACTGTTAGATGAACTTTACACCCCTGTTAGCAAGGATGCATTACATTGATCAAAAGTGACAGTCACTTATAAAGAATGTGAAAAATATTTCTATTTCAAATAAATGCTGTTCTTTTGAACTTTGTATTTATCAGAAAATGCTGAAAAAAGTATCACACTTTCCACAAAAACTGTGCTCAGCTGTGATAAGAAATGTTTCTTGAGCATGTCACGATAATTAGTCGCTTGATCGTGGTTATTAATCACAATTAATATTAATTATAATTATTTTGCCATCCAAATAAGGGAAATTTAAGAACTGAAAGAAATGCCATTAAATGTACAATATTGTGTCTCCTTTTCTGGTTTGGTAGGAGTGAAGAATAATGAATATAAAAAAACACTGTTGTAAAGTACACAATGGTAGTCAAAGGTCTTCCTTCATAAGAAATAAAAGCTTGTGGCTTTAATCAGACTGCATTATATTATATTATATTATATTATATTATATTATATTATAAAATGCGACACTGAAGACTAGAGTAATGGCTGCTGAAAATATTCCACAGTATTTACTGTTTGTATTTTTGATCAAATATGATTCTTTCCATATCATGGCCTGTAGCAGTCACAAGTACTTTTTAATTCAGAATGTTGCATATCTCCATTCTGCATAATTTGATTAGCTCTGTAAACCTGAAGGCAGATACACAGGACAGGAAGGTTCTGGTTGCATCCGGACAGCAAGCTCATCAGTTACTGCTGACTTGAGGCGGCCCGCTGTATGGATAACCCTGCAGCAGGTGTAACGTGAGACCACTGATGATGGGGGCGTATGATCAGACCCTTGTTTCTCTGCTCAATTTAGGGATGAGACCTCTTTTCTGTTCCCCTCTTCCTATAGAAGCTCACAAGGGAGATGGAGAAGGTGCTGACAGCCTGACTCTGGCTGACTGGGGGCGGCTCAGTTCAGGCTGATCCAGCACTAATTTCACCCATCCAACTCTGCACTCTACACCCTCTACAGAGGGAAGGGACCGGAGCAAACAGAGGTCATATGAGCAATTAGCACCGGGATATTTTTGGCACATGAGGCACTCTGGCATATACCTTCAGTAACATTACAGTGAGTTTAGATAGATGTGAGGCTCAGAAATATTAGTCTTGTTGGATGTAGAGAGGACGTGCCAGAAGATACGTCAAGAAGGAGAGAAAAACGATTTGTGGATAAAATCTATCTTCACATATCCTGAATTCTTCTTGAGGCACATACATAAGAGAAACTGAAAAGTTGTGTCTGTTTCGGGGTGTCCTTAGGTCTTCAAGGCCAAATAAGTGGTGAGTACCATTCAACTAGTCTTTTTTATAATTCCCTTGAATGGATTTATCGACAGGAAGATGTCAACTCAGCAGACTGTATTTAACAAAGGATCATTAATTACCAAATGACTAAGTTACTTTTTTTTAAAGATCTAAAGCAGTCATGATAGAAGTCATATTTTATTATTATAGCTCAATATTGCCACAGCTTAACTGGATAGCCAATAAACTTGTGTTTAAGTTATGGTTATGACTATAATTTCGAAGGGATGCTGTAAAATCCATTAAGGCTATGGCAATGGTTAATATATCACACAGTTTCTAAATGGAGCCGTTATCTATTTATTTCACACTTAATGTGGATTGCAAGAGTGTAAAATGCTAATTTGAAGAAGAACGGTGTACTGTTAGCAAATAGTGTTCTTATTGTGAAAATTAGATTTGGTTGGGTGATTCAGGATGTGAATATGATGTCTGAACTTATTTTGGCACTTTTAAAGTTTCTCTTTTAACATGAGATTGATGGACACACTCTAATATCTTTAATTAAACAATTCCACTAAAGTAAAATAAGATATTGCACAGTTAAAATGTAAAGAAACTAAATTCAAATTCAACAATTTGAACGGCAAGTCTGTGGGACTTGATACAAAAATTAATGTCATGATTATATTTTAACACCATTTGATGTGAGAACGAGGATGATTCAGTAAATATTGTGATTAATCTCTTTGGAACAACTATATGACAGTAGAGGCTACAGCAAGGGCTTTGAATTTTGGCTCGTCGGATGATTCATTTCTTATCTCTTGCTGTCAGACAACTACCCTTGTGCACAAACATTCTTCAAAAACAATTTCTAGCGCTGACAGATCTTTTTTATGTGTCAGAAAACAGATATGCTGGTCAAGGGTTGGTCATGTGTTTTATCAGCTGTATACTGACTGATGCACCACAGAGGTGAAGGTCTAATTTGCAAATCAGACAAAACAGTATTATGTGCTTATTAGTTTAGCTGGCAATTTGTCTTTTAACATCAAGGCAAATAAGTTGATCAGGGGTGCTTTCACACTTGGTTTGATTGCCTGGTCCAAACCAGAGTTCGAGTTCGTCTATCTGCTGCAAATGTCCTGCAAATGCTCTGAAGAACAGCAGCAGTGTGTCAGTTAAACTTGTCAGGAAAGTGAGTGAGAACACACAAACACACACACAGTTTTATTGAATTATACATATTGCATTCATATCAGCAGCGAACAGTACCCCAGACCACACTTTTTATGCAGATTCGGGTATAGTTCATGGGTGTGCAACGTCGTCCAAATAAACCGAACTCTGACGTTAATCGAACACAGGGGCAGTTGTGGCCTAATGGGTAGAGAGTCAGTCTTGTAACCCGAAGGTTGTGGGAGTCTCAGTCTAGATGGGGGGAGTGAATGAACAGCACTCTCTTCCACTCTCATTACCCACAACCAGTGTTGGGTAGTAACTAATTACAGTAATATTACTTTTTGCAGTAACTACTAGTGTAACTAATTACTAATAAGATTTCAGTAATAATATTAGTTACCATCCGTAAAACAGCTCGTTACTTAGTTACTTTTGTTGCCTCAACCCCTACTGAATTGAAATGCAACAATCCAATAATTCGCACAGGTACATGAAGTCACAAGCGCAGCAGGCAAGCTTGGATTATGGAAAAGATTACATTCAGCGTATGGAAATATTGCCATTACACTGATTTTGTCAGGAGAAACACCGTTGTGTTAGATGTGGCATCATGTAAGTTGTGGCATTACTTTACTCTGGCATTACATGGCTTGCCCACCCACATCCCTCTGATCCCGATATATGATGTATAAAATACATTATGAAATATAATTGTATATGGGTAACAAAGAAATTATAGCTACAACTAGCTTCAAGCTACACATGATAATTAATGAGATTAATACAACACTTTTACTTAAAAGTCACTATCAATCACCATTGAATGTTTGGATCGCAGTCAGAAGTTATTACAATGTGGATTTGGTCAAATGATGAGGCAGAAATATGTTGTTAGTAATATTTTAGAAGAACTTTATGGGGAAGATACACAATTACAACTTCTGTGGGGCGTAAAGGAAAAGTAATATAACTAGTAGAGTTACTAATTACTGTTGCCAGAAAGTAATAAGTAAAGTAATATTACTTTCAAAAGGAGTAACTAGTAATGAGTAATAAATTTTTTTTGAGTAACGTGCCCAACACTGCCCACAACTGAGGTGCCCTTGAGCAAGGCACCTAACCCCTAATAGCTCCCCGGGTGGCGCAACAAAAATGACCATCCACTGCTCCGGGTGTGTGTTCATGGTGGGATTGTGTGTTCAATACTCACTGCTGTGTGTGTGCACTTGGATTGGTGTAATGCAGAGCACAAATTCCGAGTATAGGACACCATACTTGGCTACATGTCACATCACTTTCACTTTCACACGGGTGTGCACCAGAAGTGCTAGTGTGATAGCACACTAAGTGACATCTTGTAATGCAGCTTCTGCTGCATTATCAGTGGAGCTTTCTGGGATTTCATCATGGCATCCCAGGGTATAGATCTGAAACTGTCTTGCTTTGGCAGACATCAGATGTCAGTGGAGGGCATCTCAAGGCTGATTTAATGATGAGCATGAAAAATACAGTGTGAGTCTGAGACCACATTGAAAATGTAAAAGTCTAATTTAAACCTAGAAGCAGGAAGATTTAGTATTTTGAAAAATGTAGTCGGAGAAAGATTATGGTGACTTATTTATAGTAAATATGTGAACACCTTCCAAAAAGCATAAATTTGACAGTATTTTATATTAAAATTGCAACATTAAACCATTCATAATTTTTCAGATTGATCATGTGAACTCCTTTGCATTATTGGTCATGTTCTTGCTTCTTATTGAAGTACCAGACCTTAGGAACAGTGGGTCTCATTCACTAAGCATGAGTACGCACAAATTTGTGCGTGAAATGTGCTTAGGAACGATTTTAGGAACAAATCACGATTCATCCAAAATTTCATACTAAATATCATTCTAAATTTACGACAAAATATATGAACAACTGAAAGCACTCGTACGCAAAAAAAAAAAAAGCACTACTCTGAACGGCCTTATAATAGAAGCTATAAATATGAAATTTCATCCTAACAAGACTATAATTATATTAAAGTATGTTACATTCATTGTATTATATAATCCATATATAAAATAGTATAACAAAATTCTTAATTTATACAGTTTAATCTTAAATACATTTCATCATATACAGTGATTATGTTCAGCTGCGAAGTTTCTCTGAATAACGCAGATATACGCATATGTACATCTGGCTCATGAGAGGTCTGTAATCTTGGTCTGTATGAAAGGAGTTTATTGTGAGAACTGGTGAGAACTGCACGCTTGGCATTGCTCGAGGATCAGGCGAGAACGCGTCTTTAAACAGCGGCATGTCTGACGAGAGTGACGTAAGCCTGTTTTATGCAAATGACTAACCTCGTGCACGCGACCGCTCATTTAGAATACTCCAAATTCACTAAAATAAGAACAAAGTTGAGAACAAATTTGTGTGCGTACACACGTGTTGTAAATTAGGCAGAGATTTTTCGTGCGAAGTTCTCCTATGCATACAAATATGAAATAATCCACGCAATTATTAGTGAATGAGACCCAATGTCATCAGGTTTTATAAACAAAAATTGGAAATTCATGTTAATTTTTTAATGAAACTTTTCACTCATTTTTTTATGCTGATGATGTAATTTGTAATTTAAAAAATTGCATTGAAGAAAAAAAAGCATTGCTAGTGCTACTTGTGCTCCGACATTTGGACTCCATCATTTTTACAAAGTTACTATTCAACTTCAGTGTATTTTATAATATTAGGAAGGAGAAAATAAATCCCTTTAAATTTCAGGAAAGTTTAAAACAATTTTAACAGTAATGTTATTACAAGGAACTGTGTGTATGTAATAGAAGCCCACTGAAGGTGAGTTGAGTTGAACTCAAGTGCAGTTTATTTCGATGAACATGAACAAAGTAGAAAAAAAACAAAGACTTGGCTTAACTTGAAACATAAACTAAATATAACCATGAACTGAACACAAAACTCACCAACAATGGGCAACACAAACAAAGCTAACAAAATAAACAAAGACTTGGCTTAATATGAAACATTAAATAAACATGGTCATGAACTGAACATAAAACTCACCAACTCACTAACATGAGGGTTTTTTATACACAAGGACTAATCACTAAACAAGGAACACATGTGATCAATCAAACAATGAACCAGTGAGAGAACAGGGCACATGACCAGAACAATCTTTAGGTGTGTTTGACTTTAAGCGGCGCTGCGCAGACCAAAGTACCATGAGAGTGATTAGAGAGCGTATGCTTTCTAGTTGATCTAGCGGTACTTTGATGTCATACACCGATTGGTCTGTGCAGTGCCACATCAAGTCGAACACACCTAATGAGAACATGACACATAAGACTAGGGAAGCACAAGATATGATCACATGAGGGCAAGGGAATCACATGACAAAACCAGGAACCTAAGGCATTTCTCAATAGCAAGTATAGCAAAGTTCGGACTTGCGTCCTTGGTAGTTTGGACTTGACAAGTTCGACTCAGGAGAAAGAACTCCCGAGGATTGGAGGACACAAGTCCTACTCTGGTTATCTCTGTATATATTTTAGGCAACAATAAAACAAAATACGTTATAAAACACCACTCTGCCTCTTTTCGTTTTCATTTAAAAAATCTTAACATATTAATAGCCACAAAAAATGTGGTTCAGGCAAGGCATTCATTGATTATCTTCACTGCATGTAATGCAAAACCAATTATAAAACACAACCCTGCCTCTTTTTGTTTACATTTTAAAAATATTAAACGCATTAATATGTGGTTCAGGCAATATGTGCATACTCTGATTATCTTCACTGTAATAAAATGAAATATAACATAAAACACAAACCCTGTCTCTTTTTGTTAAATGTCATTTTTAATGATCAATAATAGCCATTATAAAAGTATAGGCATAAAAGGTATAAGCTATAAGAAATAAAGCAAACAATTCAGTCAAATGTACCAAGTCTGCACTCAATTAGGCTACAACGGTAAAGTTAAATAGCCTAAATATATATATAGTTATGAAACTTCACTTTGCCCTCAGCCAAAACGATTTGCCAGGAAACAAATTATAGATTCATGAAACCAAAGATTGCCCGTTAGACATACACAAGATAAATTGTATCTCATGTTTAACCACTACAGAGACATCAGAGCCAGCGGCAAGCGTCAGAAGAACTAGCCGAGGTAAGGCTGTTCTCAGCTGGGTACATGAGCACTGAGCACCCGCTGATGGCCTGGATCTCACAACTCCGAAAAAGTCAAATCAAAATTTCAAATAGGTGCTATCTTTATCAATAAACCACAGATTTGAGCTTTAAACCAGTACATTTTCACCTGAAAAATTCTTAACTTCATTTCATGACATTATAACAGTAGTGTTTTTAAATTATATGGGTTTTCTCCCCCCCGCTATTAACGCTTGCTGGTTAGTGCGAGATGCATTCTGGGATAACTGGCTGTCTCAAGTCCACACAAGTCACACCTTGATGCATCCTCAATAAAAGGGGTGGATCAAGAACACATCCGGGGATTTAAACTGTACTTGGCTAGATGTGAACTTTGAATTGGAACAATACTTGGGCAGCAACTGATGACGTTTCACAAGTCCACAAGAACACAACTACAGACAAGAACGCATATTGAGAAATGGCCCTAGACTAAGCCAAATTACAAAATAAAAGACATGAAACATTGAAAGTGATAACAAAACCTAAAACCAACTGTTACAATGTAATTTGAAGAATGTGTTTTTTATGTTGCATATATGTGGTAGTAATTGCTTCACAACCTCTCATTTGCTATTTAATTACCTATACATTAGCAGCTTTTGCAGCACAGATATGGAGGAGGCTGCCACCTTGCTAATGGCTGAAGGTCCCCTTGGGCTGTGGGACAGTAATTGGTTTAGTGAGCTGCATATGCGATGTTTGATTTTAATTACTCACTCAGGTGAGTGCCAAATGCATGTGCATGATTGAGCATCCTTCATAATTCAACCAGATGAGCTTCTCCTGTCATCTTTTCCCTCTTCTGCCCTTTTCCAGTCTTAGTGCAACTTGCCTTGCATTCAAAATGAAATAGTGTGGGGTCCAAAAGTCTGAGAACACTAGTGAAAAATGTAATATCTCTTTTATTTCAAATTATATTATCAGAGTGAAAATGATTTTTTTTTTTATTAATAAAATATTAGGTTTTTATTATTTTAGTATTGACCAGTCCGTTAGTTTGTGGAAAAACCTAGAAATAAAACAATAATTAAGAATTGATTCCTCATAATATTTATTGGACATTTACACTTTAAAAAATCGTTTATGGTCTTGAAAAAGCAATATTGGTTGATCTCTATTTGCTTATTTGGTGACTTTGAAATAGTGCAGAATTTTCAAAATTTCCTAGTCATTTGGCATAATAATGCTTGTGGTTTTCCAGAAATTTGGACCCCACTGTAATTGAAGGCCAGCATCTCAATAAATCTCATTTTACATCTGGTCGGTGGAAACAGAACAGGAACTGGGGTTGAAGGGGTTCTTTCCCTGGGGGAATGTGATGAGCTTGAGGAATGGAGGGCTGTTCCTAGTCACCCCTCTGGATTACCTCAAGTCTCAAGACTCATCCTTCACCTGCAGCCGCTCTTTCATTAGCTGATAGCACCCATTTGCACAGCCTATAATCAGTCTCGCCAGTTGGAGCCGTGCCAATTCCCTTCCTTTGCGGCTTTAAAACGTGCCTTTTTGTTCTTTTAAATAGGCTTTTTACTTGTTCTCTCCTTCTGTCCATTTTAATCAGTTCTTTTCTCTCTTTATCTCAACCTTTCTGCTCCCTGCCTACTTCAATCTTGCGTCTTATCCCTTTTATCACTGTCTCATTTAATGTCTTTCCCTTCCCGCCTCCCACCTCTCTATCCTTTTCCCCTTCTATTTTTCCTCCTCTTGCATCTCTATCATCCCAATCTGCTGATGTCGTTGCCCGTTTCACAAATGCGTAATAAGTAGAGACCCTTGCGTCATTTGATCGTGACAAACGTCAATGTGAAAGGGTACGAGGTGCAGCAGAGGTGAAACGGTCTTGCGTTTGTGTATTTGGATGTGCATGCTAGCTGCTTGTGCAGCATCCCCATCCCCCCCGTGTCTCTCGGTGAGTGGGAGATCCCGGGAGCGGGAAGGCCGTTTAAATGAAACTCGTGAGCTGGGCAGTGCTTGTCTGCAGCAGTAACAGCAGCTGTGCTCCGCTCAGAGGAGTGTTTACTGTAAGCTAGCAAATCTGCGGCAAACATGTGGAACCGGGCGAGTTATTCTGAGCACATCCCTCAAACCGGGCAGCCCTACTGCAGTGTGCCGCACAGGTGTGTAACTGCTCTGTTTCTCTAGCTTCAGAAACACAGATCTGCAGATCTAGACCTGTATCAGTTATACTGACTTGTGCATGATGCATTTATATGTGAAAGTTGATGAAAGTTGCCGTCATGGAGGAAGGTGTTTGGATGGATCTCTTGTTTGATGCTGTTAAGATTTTGATTCATTGCTAATGTTGACTCATGGGTTCCTTTTAGGAATACAGCCTGTGGTTATTCATGCTTGCTGTAGCTGTGTGCTCTCTGCTTTTATGTGCTTTGAATTATGCAAGTGAAATATTCAAGGGTCATTTGCAGAACATTCTGTGTGGGATCTGTTCAGGCTTCTAGTTTATTGATACAGTCATAAGATACTCTTGGGATATACAGGCAGATCTAGTGAGATTTAAGCTGATATTGCTTCTTGGGAGCTTTTCACAGACATTTCTCATATAATCTCTCTCACACATACATATTTGCATAGGACAGAAACAGACTCCTGAATTGTCGTCTTCGTGTAGCATAGGCCTTTTATTTAATGTTACAAACATACCTCTGTACTACAAATTTTACTTTATTAGTTATTGAGGTAGCTTTATTGTCAGTTGGTATTTCAAAAATAGTTCATGTTTTCAATAAGGTTTCCTGAACACTTTACCTAGTACCATTGGTCGCCTAAACTGATAGCCCCACTCCTAAACTCAAAGCATTGGCTGAATTCAAGCAAATAGCACAATATTTTAATCGTCTTATAGTCACGTTTTCACTAGATGTATTTTGATAATAGAAAGTATTTAACATAATCTGAATAATTCCTTATAAAAAAAAAAAACCTACATGTTGTGTAATATGTTGTATTATCTCACGAATAATCGTAACAACAGTTATAATGCATTATAAAACTTACGTACACTGTAAAAAATAATTGTTGGTTTAACTTAAAAGAAGGAAGTTACCTGGTTGCCTTAAAATTGAGTTCATTGAAATTAAAAATTTGAGTTGATACAATGAAGGCGATTGGTTTAATCAACAGAAACTAAAAATATTATGTTATCTGAACCACATTAATTATCTAAGTTGATTTGACATGAAAATAATTTTTTATAGTGTATCTGTTGTTATAGCTTTTAAGAGTATGATGATTTACATCAAACCATAAACATATTATATTCACTTAATGGATTAGTTCCCTTAGTTATAATGTATTATATGTCTCATATCTTGACATTGTTTAAAATCTGTTTAAATATCTTAGTATAGTACATTGTTTTACTTTTTATTTTTTTGCAGTTTTAACCTGTCTACTCTGTCATTATGTGACCTGCTTGTTGTTATGATGCTGAAAGGGTCTTGGTGTCAGAGGGGTTTATGAAAAAACAGAATCCATCTATTTATCATTCCCCCCTCTGGCTGCCCTTCCTGTTACCTCCACTATGAAACCCCAGTGACCGCTCTGGCCTAGACTGCATGTCATCTTCCAGCCATCATCTGTGGTACAGCCACTGGGTCCTAATGTGGACCCTGGAAGGAGCTGCAGAGACTATTTTTATTGGGGGAAGTTCAGTCATGGGTACTTTGGTTTGAGACAGAGAAACCTGGATCTGACATTCCTAGAATATAATCATGAAACCTCATTTGTTTGTTTTTAAGTGATTTAACACTGGAATCTGGAATTCCAGGAAATTGTCCAAAATCTCACAATGTCTTTGCTGAAGTCCTGGGAGGGAATTGTTTGTGAACAAAGGGGCTGAGTAGTCTGTAGCTGGAGATAACATGCCATGCTGCTTTGAAATGCTCAATAATCTAAGTCCTCGTATCATAACACACATGTATCAGTTGTTTTGGCTTTATGCAGTGCCATGTAGTATTTAACTTTACTCCATAGTGCATTACTCACAGTAAACTACTTGGAAATTGTATGATTAAGTGCTATTATCATTAGACTTTTTATATGCTTTGGGCTTCAACATAAAAGCCAACCACTATATTAGCAAGCACAGTGTTATGGGGTGCTGAATGTAAAATAGAGCACATCACATAAAGCAACACTTCTGCCTGTAGCAGTAGTTTTACGTCACTGGCAAAGACTGCCTAGGGTCACTAGTAACTAAAGATTTAGAGTTAAAGATTCAGATTCAAGATTTATTTATTTATATTTAGTTTCTTTACAAATATAGTTTCTATACAACTATATATATATATATACATACACACACACACACACACACACACACACACACACATATATATATATATATATATATATATATATATATATATATATATAAAATATACACATATGTGTGTGTATATATGTATATGTGTGTGTATATATATGTATTTGTATGCATAAAAACAGAGAAGTTGGCAGTTTTTATTGATAAATCTTTCAGTAAATTTTGGGTTGATATATTATTATTATTAGTAGTAATTTTTATTTATTTATTTATTTTTTGGAACTGCACTCCATGCTTTACTAATTAATTATAATAATCATATTCATGTCAGTTCATCAGATCTGGCCTTGTATACATTTACAGCTTCACATGTTAAAGTAATAATCTCTTGATGTCACGCTGGCTTAGTTATTATCTTCTCCATGCACCTAAATTCTTGAGTTAACAGTGCATGTTAGAGAGGGTTCTTCTGGGAAGGAGAACATGTCTTCCCCACTGTAGTCTAAACTGAGAATAGAGAGTTGTGAAGATGTGTCACTGATCCATGTGAATGCTCTCCTTTTATTAGCTGATAACAATACATCAGAGAGAGAGAGAGAGAGAGAGAGAGAGAGAGAGAGAAGAAACTGGATATACATTTAGAATCAGGCAGAAAATATTATATTTGTTGTAAGCTATTAATATAGTTATATATGTAATGTATAGTAATAAGTAGTAATATATATTAATATATGTAAACTATACAAATATTTGCATGTATGCATGTGTGTGAAATATAAACAGTGAAAGTGGGGTTGCCTGTAGTTGAAAAAGTGCTGATATGTCAGCTAATACTTCAGATACTAATTTAATTATTTTTGTAGATGATATTTTGTGTAAAAGATTATTTAATGTACATGTGCTTGATATTCACTGAAAGTTTTAAGACAAAATTATGGATCAGCATGCTAATCGATTTAGTGGGCACCAAGTGTGCCGCACAAGTCCTGAAACGTGAAGCTAAAGCATTTCGATCGCCTCCTGGTGGCTGGTTGCAGTATAGGTCTTAAACCCCGCCCTCTCTATGTAATTGAATCGGACATGAGCCAAACTAAAAAAAAATCCAGTGACACTTCAAATAATTATTTTTCCAAAGATGGTTTCTGTCATTTTAGGTAGTTCTTACCACACAGACGCATGTTCAAGTGTTCGCTTTCCCAGTAAGTTTGGTTGTAGAGTTAGTTATTTGATGCTGTAAAAAAAAAAAAAGAAAAGAAAAAAAAAAAAAGTGTAATGTCATGATTGACAGCTGTGCT
This sequence comes from Ctenopharyngodon idella, assembly GCF_019924925.1. Classification (NCBI taxonomy): domain Eukaryota; kingdom Metazoa; phylum Chordata; class Actinopteri; order Cypriniformes; family Xenocyprididae; genus Ctenopharyngodon; species Ctenopharyngodon idella. The sequence goes on from NC_067226.1 coordinate 4,251,632, forward strand.
TGCGATTGAGTCTGCGGGAGTGGGAGTATGGGCAGGACCTTGATACCGTGGCTCCACCTCAGGATCATACTGTGCAGACTCGGGCTCCAAACGATGACCGTTACTGGGATATTTTGGCTTCATTTTTCTACAGTGGAAGGAAGCGGAGACATACTATCCACTATCCATCACTACGCACTATCCAAATTTCAGTAACTAGTCGGTTCTGAAATTTAAAAAACATGACGATACCAGGATTTCCTCTATAGCATTTTGAGCGCTGTTGCGCGGATTCTTAAACACCTCTGATTAGCCATTGTGTTCATGCACTCAATAGATATGTCTGTGATTGGCTGCAGTGATCAACGCTTCAAAAACATGTTGTAAATAGACATTTGTGACACTCTTCATGGAGCGCTAACACAGATACGTCTGCTTTGAAACGCTCTCGTGTGTATCTGTGTAAGCGCTCTGCAAAGAGCGTCAAAATTGTCCGCTTAACAGCACTCAAAATGCTAGGGGGAAATGCTGGTATCATCACATTTTTAAAATTTCAGTAACGACTTGGTACGGAGTCTGTACTTTTGACAACACCAGTTATCAGTTATCGCTGATAATCTCAGAATGACCAAATATTTATCGTCCTGACCATATTTTGGTGTATCAATGGTGTTATGTATGTGTGTGCATTTTGGTTTTTGTGTAACTAATATTTTAAATAATACCTTGGTAGACATTTGCAAGATTCTGCCATCAGAGACTGTTATCTACTCATCACTGCTTTTTGTAAACTATTACATTGTAGCCATCAGACCTCGTTCAGTCCAAACATTTCACTCACTGACCTTTCAACAGTGTCCCTGTCCTTATCTGATCGGTGCTGTTTTCAGTCAGAGCTGATTGTATGTAAGGGCAGGGTGTTCACAAGGCTAATACATATCCATATGCTTTAAAACCAGACTAGCAGTCATATAACTGGATTGGTGTGTATGGGGCTCAGTCTGTTGTGTCTGTGTGACCGTATTGACTATGAGGTGAAAGAAGGACGAAGGCCAACAGCTGGAACCAAATAGGATTGTGCATGTTTCATTGTTTTTAGAGCCCATTAGCACTGGTTTCCCCATTTTTATGTTTCGCTGACTTTTTTTCTCTCTTTTCTATACTTGTGATGGAAAAAAGTGACTGATTATTCGTGATATCTTAATTTAAATCTTTATGGAAAACAGCCCAGAAATACCTATACCTATAATATCAAACCATTTCTTAGTTGTGGTGTGAGTCACATGGTAACTGTTTTTCAGTAATGCTGCATGATTGTTAGTTACAGTTGTTATGCATCATGTAGTTTTATTGTGAAGAAGTGAAACCAATCTTGTTACCAGAGTTGCCCGTTTATGATTATAGGAAAACAAAAGAGTATAATACACATTGGAAGTAGGGCTGCATTTTAGATATTTTAAATGTATTTATAAAAATAAAAATATTTGGTTTATATTTATATATATTTTAAAAAAAAATCACGATTGCGCTTCCTCTCCAGAATGCACAATTACAGTATAGCAGGGATACACTGATGAAAATTTTGGCTGATAATTTTTTATATTTGCTGATAACGATATACTGGCCGATAAATCTAAATGCAAATTTTTATATAATTTTTACAAAAAAAATGTCCCTAGCATTTCAACACAAGTCAAACATATGCAGTACAGTACCCTCATTTGAACCAGTGTAAGTTTTAAAATTAATTTTATACTCCCATGGCCAACTTTATAAAAAATAAATAAATAAAATTAAATAAAAAAAAAAGCTGAAGAGCTGAATGAACACCGGTAAACTGAAGCGCTTTGTTAGCGGGTTAATTAACTCAACAAAACCCATCCTATATGAGATTAATCATATATTTATACACCATAAACATAATATTACAACTTAACAACTTATCTGCACAAAATGACGTGAATGCACAAGTGAACTTGAAATATAGTTACATGATTAGAATGTGTAACTCCTGTAGTGGATGCTCTCTTCCCGTAACAACACGCTGAAACGCGGCAACTAAACCCAAAGAATTCGCAATGTTTTAATACAATAGTGTTCTCTTTATAATGTTATGTAATATGACAGTCAGACATAGTTATTAATGTCATGAATTGCTGTTTGTGCTGCATGCACTGAAGCTTTATTAACGTTAACTAACTTAACCAAATGGTTCCTATATGAGATAAATCAGATATATATACACAAAATAAACATAATATTACAATTACACAAAAGGCTGCGAATGCACACGCGAACTGCCCACAAACTCTTTAACAGTAGAGTTCTCATTATAATTTTATGTAGCCTATATGACTTGCGCTGCACTTGTTGCACTTGACTATTTTCTTTTTGAAGTGAATCCAATCATATTTCAAACAATTTAAAACCATCATGGCGAACAGTGCGCATCTGAAGTGTCTCAGCTGAAGGAAATATGCCATTATTTATTGGCTTTAATATATTGGCCTAATTTTCTTATTGGACCGATAACATTAAAAATGAACATATATCGGCCAATTAAAGATATGATGGCTGATATATCGTGCATACCAAGATAATAGTAACAATGAAATATTACTATTGTAACAATGCTATTTAATGGTAAAATACAACATATATTTTAGTATTTAAGAAAAATTACAAAGTAAAACTGTTAAAAAAAATTACAATACCAATATTTATGTCTTAAATTCTTCAGTTTGAAACGTTAACCAATATTTGATAATCACACTAAGCCATATCGCGATTATGATCATGTAGCCCTAATTGGAAGTTGTAAAAAAATTTCATATTTATAATACACTACATATTCATAGTGTTTTATTTCAGTATTAAAAATATGTTTGTTTTCCTAACATTCCTATCTGGGACTCTGTCAGCATTTCTCCATGAGCTTTCTGTACTGTTGGCTGAACCAGTGGCATGAGTTTAGGGCTGGACTATTTGTTTGTGTGACCAATGGCACACTGGAAATGATGGAAATTCACTCCTCAGTATTTATGCAGTTCTGCTTGTTGCAATATACATTTCACCTTTATAATTAAGATAAAGGGCCCACATCCATGGATGGGCTCTTTCTCCTTTTTTTCTGTATTTTTTTTTGAGGAGTTGTAGGGTACACAGAGAAACCTCTGGCATTCTCACTGAAATTAATAGTGTGTCTGACAGCTATCAGACAGCTATATCTTACTATCTGTGCCCCTGTCCTCAAAGGTCTGTTAAATAGAGCCTGTGTCTATTCTCACCCCTGGCCCTAAACAGCAGGAGATGCCAGACTGTGAATGTAGGTGAACTCCTGATGCCATATGCTGAAAGGAAAAGAAGAATTCAAATTCTGTAACTAGAACCCAGACTATTAAAAAGTTTCAGTGACTACAAACATTAGACTGTACACCTTGAGAGTCCTATGGCTTCTGTGACTTTTGCATAAGTTGGCTGTGTATTGTTTATTTTTTTCGTAATTGACTTGTTAGTTCCAGTTCCATATGAATTCATTGATAATTTATTGTCCAGTGGAGAGAAGCTGGGGCTTTGGAGTGAGCTACATCACCTTATACATAATGGATTGCATTGGCCTTTATGTGTAAAGGACATTGCTGAAGGAACATTTTTAGTATTAACAATATAACAAGGATTTTTCTAGGCTTAATTAAGATTCTGAAAGTTGGAATGGCTTATGATTTCTGTCGGGATTATGGTCATTTTCCCCTCAAGCTTTAGATTTAGACCAGAGATGAAACGGATAATCCAGATGTGAACATATGTGGTCACTGGTTAGTGTTTGAATGTGTGTGTGGGTCAGATTTTGCCTACACTGTGGACCAGTCAACTGTCCAGAGGTTTAATAAACATTCTGAATAGTGTCTTAATAAAAAGGTAGAACAGTTTGTGTGAGCTAAGTTTAAGGATAGAATAGAGAATTTAAAATGTCACTAGCTCAGTTATTGCTTCGGAGATCAATGGAAAATCCCCACCATAATGTAAAACACACTTTATAGTGCACTATTACACATATTTCAATTCCTTTGGTCAGTCATTATCACACCCGGGAGCTCATTTTTTCATATTAAAAACAAAACCAGCAGAAAACGCTTGCAAGAAAACAGCTGCTCAGGTACAGCACTCAGTATGACATCCTGCTGATAGAACAATGTGCAGCAATAAGTGTGAGTCATTGCTTGTTCTTTGAGACTAGAATATTTGCATTTAAAAAACTTCCTCTCCTTCCACATTGGGGATTCAGTCTAATGGCATCAATGTCTAATGGATCGTGACGTGTGTCATGTGCAATAATACAGGAAGTGTCCTTTTGTTACATGCAGCATACAAGTCTTTTATCAAGGGTTTTTTTTAGCACAGCTGTCCCTAGATGGAGGAAAACAAGGTTTTAACCATTTATTTCTTTTTCCACTTGATAATTGGTTGTTTAAAAGGCATTGTTGCTACTACTAGAAAGTCTAATGACCCATTGACTTGGCTAATAGGAAGTAATAACTTAAAAGTAAGAGGTCACAGTCTAAATGGTCTTTTATTTATTTTTTATTTTTTTTTTTTTTGCAGATCTGAATGAAAACCTTTTTGAATTTTAAATACCCATCACTGCTGTTACCATAGGTACCTTTGGGTTTTTTTTTTTTTTTTTTAATAAAGCATGGTAGAACACTGGCTCTAATGCCACTGATGTATTCTGCCTGCTGTAAATCTGTTTTATTGCAGTGTGGAGCCTTTGTGACAAGGTTGCTTACATTTGGAAGAGAACCATCAGTGATAAATGCAGCTAAGTGTTTGGCTGAACTGAAGCCATCGTCTGTCGAAACCTCAACTGTGTCGAAACCTCAACAGCCTGTCCTGAGAATAGCACAAAACTGAACATTTCTAATCTAAAGAGATGAGCTGAAAACTGCTCAGAGGGCTTGTCGGAAGCAAAGCTCTTGTAAGATTACGAGATGTCTAAAGTTACAGAAACGCAGATAATTTATTGCCTTCATCTGACCTAAGGAATGACAGGGGGAATATATTCTTCCTGTGCTGCTTTAGGCATCTTTGATTTTGTCCTTGGGTTACTTTTCTTTGATTTTGCTTTGACTTTATTTTTCCCTTGAGTTGGCCTTTGAAATAGTTGAAAATTTCCTTTGAAAGTTTCATTTTTTTCCTCTCTCTCTTTTTTTTTTTTTATATCACTATCACTGCAGTAAGATAAGAATGTTACTGTATATATAATCTCTAGACACCTCATGATTCGAAATAAGGTCACGATGCCATGATAAAATGATTTTCAATGCATCTTGAAGCATCTTTTTTTCTATACAGGATTTCTTTTTTTAATGTGTGCTTAAAGAAACATTTCTTATTATCAATGTTGTGCTGCTTAATATTTTTTGGGAAACCATGATACATTTTTCTGGATTGTTTTGAACTTTCTATTAAAACAGCATTTATTTGAAATTGAAATCTTTTGCAACATTATAAATGTCTTTACTGTCACTTCAATCAATTTAATGCATCCTTGCTGAATAAAACTATTAATTAATAGCATTACTGACCCCAGTATTTGGAATGATATCTATTTATGTTTTATGACCTACAAAATGGCCTTAAAAATGGAAATCTGTGATGAGTTTTGAGTTGGTGAATTTAAGGTACACCATTAGCATTCTCTGTGTGCTCTCTGGATGAGCAGTTGACAGATCTTATTAGGAAGAGTGTGGTCTGAGAGGAATGTTTATTTCCTGTATGACTCTGTATGATCCTGCAGAGGTTGAGACTGTGTCCTTGCTGCAGATATTACAGGGCCGCTCTGATGTTGACTGCGTAGAGTCCACAGGAACATGTTTATGCCCAAAGAACAACTGTCACAGCAATATTTTCCTCTGCAGCACCCTGCTGACAACATATTGTCTCATATTTTTGTCTCATTTTCCCTCCGACAGTCAGAAAGAAGGTATTGCATCTCAAGTTAAATCTCAGGTTAACATTTTCTCAGGTCACTGGCAGGTTAGGTCACTCCCAAGATCAGTCAAATGCTCAGTGTTTTACATATCTATTTGATAACATGAAACCCACATCTGATAAGGAGCTATAATGAAGGAAGACAAGGAAAGGCATTCTTGGTGTTCTGGGTTTATTACTTTTTCATTTCCAGTCACTTTAGTTCAATTAAAACAGGAGGTAGTGTAGTGCTGTGTTGTATATTTTGGCTACTTGTCTCTATGGTGACTTCATCTAGCGCGACTTTTCTAGGTATTTTGTCCCACACCGATAGGTCAGGATTTTGAGACATTTTAAGAGAAACAATTTTTGTTTGTGCCTTAACTCCTTCTTTTGTGTTTTCCTGTTGCTGTTCCATGTTTATTAAATGGATCTCACTGCTGTTGATTACCTGGCTTTCGAAAGAAAAAAGAATTATAGTTTGTGCTCGCAGGCTAGTGCAAAACACTGGGGGCTTTAAATCATAAGTAGGAACAGTCCTATTTACGAAAAAAAAAAAATGAACCTGAGAGTTTGTTTTAATAGAATTTGATACTTTTTCCATTTTTTTTTCACCGCACCCATGAATTTAATCTGCAGCATTATAATCAGTATCAGTGTTTCTAATTTCGCTCTATGACAGACTCATTTGGATGGCAGTGGTGATGTGGTGCCTGGGGCTATCTAAGACTACAGACCACATGCTTCCTTATTACTGCGACAAATGTGTAGCTCAGTCGGTTTGTCATTGCTGGTTAGCTGTGTCAGGTTACTGAATACCACAATCTCTCAATTCCAAACTTCGAAATGAACACAATCAAGATTGAGCACCTTATTTTAGCCCAGAGAACGCAGTTGTAAAGAAGATTGTCCTTGTGTTATCACCTTTGTAAAATACAGAGGAAAAAAAAAAAAAATTTATAGAAAAAAAAATTCTCTCAGAAATTGCTAGTAAATTTCACAAATAATTACAAAATGTTACAAGTAACATTTTGAATGAAAGAGCTGGCAAAGTGGGCTTTCAATAAAAGTAGAGTAGGTATGCAGTAGAAAGGTGAAAATAACAGAAAAAGGCTGTTGTTTTTTCCCTTTTGCCAAATAGGTAGGAAAACTTCAACACCCATAAAGGCCCCTATGGATACGCTTGACCACTGTCAAATAGCACCTTTCTTTAATAGGAAATACTTCTTAGCAAACTTTTAGTCATAATGGTGTCAACTTGTATTGTTCCTGGGAGCAAGAATTCAAAGAGTAAACGTTCAGCAGGAGTGAGTTATTTTTGGTTTCCAGTGAAGGATCATTGTAGGCAGTGGATAAAGGCTGCAAAGAATCGTAAATATGGAGAGAAAATTGCGATAATAAATCGAGAAAAACCACCGTGTTTGTAGTCAACATTTTAACAAACAGTGTTTTGAGCCAAACGGAGGGAATAAAACTGAAAGAAACTGCCGTCCCGTCAGTTCCACCCAACAACCCTCCAAAGCAAAACTTCTGTCGCATACATTAAGAAAGGTGTTGCCATAGTGTTCCATTTTTACCGTAATGCTGTTTAAAGAGTATGATAAAAGTATGATACAATTTTCTATGATAAACCTTTCACGCCGGGAGCAGGAGCAGCACGCGACCGTCAAGCAGGACCGTCGCGTGAGCAGCAGTGAAGCGGGGGTTTCAGCGCTGAGTCTATTTTTAAAGTGAAAGCACACTTTTGATGGACAAAATAAATATGATTTCACACAAAAAGTATATGTACAGAATATTAAAATGCACAGAATACGCATGCATGTCGAGTGTGTTTTAACAAGAACTGCAGTATGTCAGAAGGAAAATTAAGAATCAAAAATATTTATGAAAGATTTAATTATTCAGTTTGGGTGAAAGAATGGTATATTATAAAAAAACTAAAGTAAACTAGCCAGAAAATATAATATATAAACTTTCTTTTAGTTATTACACAGACAGGTATATATGCTCTAGCACTGCCCAAATCAAACCAGAGTTTGCAGTCTTTTTTTCACCGAGTTTGCTGCCTAGTAAACATGCACGCGGCAGATCATGTAAACACAAAGCTTTCCTTATTTGTGTGCAGCAATGGATGACACAAGGTTTTGTTTTTGTTTGTTTTTTTTATTTTTCCATTTACATGCGAATGTAATACACCTCCCCATGTTAACAAACTTTCAAGACTATCAAGTTTATAAATGACCAACTTATAAAAACAAATTTATAGTTGTGTTTGTAAAGAAATGCTCACTTTATATGTAGCTTTGGAGCCACTGCTGCGTGTCTGCAGCTGCAGTGACGGTGTAGTCACGCTGACGTGAAGCTGATGTGCCACTCATACGTTTCATGAAAGCTCTGTCAAAAGTCCACCGGATGACGTGTTTTACGTCATACGACAGACATTCGCTGACTAATAAACGTGAATTTCTCAATCCATGTAACACGAGGAAAGAGTAAACATTGTGCATTTACATATACTACCGACATTGTAACAATACAAAGCGGGTTGAAAATTACACTTTAAACATGAAATTTTGAAGTAAAAAGACTGAAATAGTATTTTCTTTTCAAACCTACTCCAATAATCTTACAAACTTTGAAAAATATTTTTTTTACAGTCTGTGTATATTTACTGCCTTTCAAAAGTTTGGTAGATAAGATTTTATTTTTGAAAGAAATGATTTTTTTTTTTTTTTTTTTTTTTAAGCAAGGATGCATTACTTGATGCGAAAAGTAAAGGTTGATACGAAATGTTAGATGTGTAAGAACGTTTAGAGCTTAACTTAAGTTTAGTATGCACATCATGGAATAGGTGCTTGGAACAGCTTATGATTTTGAATAGTCACCACTTTAATGACATTTCATTGATTTTTGTATGATATTTTGTGATTTCATTATTGTAAGATTCTTTTCTATGCATTTAGAATGTAAATGTTTACTTTACTGAAATACGATGAAGATATCCATATGTGCTGCTGCTCTGCTGCAGTCTCATGGCATGCCGTATCTATCCTGCAGCTATTACTGCAGATGCTGAGGTACTAAACCTAGACATGGCATCTGTTGGTTTATATGTGTTTGTTGACATGCACACTTTATGGTTTGTGATTTAATTTGTGTTTTTTTTTATGCCTGTCTGACATTTGCTTGGCTCAGAATTACTTACCAAAACCACTCATGTCCATCTCATACTTTTTCTCCTGTCATTAGGTCCCATCTTGCCATATGTGTTGGCAAAGCTCATAAAAGTTACATGATGTTTTTGTTAAGGTTATGCTGCTATGAGACGTGAGCAGTTAGCTAAACCGAATCAACGTTTGGCAGTTTGAGAGGCTGCACCAAGCTGAGATGAGCTAAGGAGGCTTGTTGTAGGATGTTGTAGGAGTCGCCACAGATAGTTTCTTAATGAACCCGGCACAGGTCACTGTCCTGATTTAGATAAAGCAGGTTTGGGTGTGTTTCACTAATTATTTCCTTCTGATTTTGCAGTACTCCCTATCGATCGCCCAATCATCTTCTTTCTAGGTAACTTCAACTTTGTTTTTGCCTCCAACACAAATTGCTGTCGCTATTGATCTTCTAAGTGCCTTTGAAATTCATTTCATTGTGACGGTCTAGGTGGCCGTAAAACAGCTTTTCTGTGATAAATTGCTGTGAAATTGTCCTTTATAAATATTTATCAGCAGGCTAATTTTGTGCCAGTGAAGTGATGGAAGTGCTGATGCTGCCATATTCCTACGGGCGCATCTTTTCCCTCAGGCCATTGTGAAGATCTCAGTATATGGACAAAGGGGGTGTGTATAGTGCTTTGTTGATCAGTAGTTATTTAACTAAGACTTTTTTGCCGACTAATGACAAGGCGTTTGATGGGCTTGTTAATATTAGGCTATTAAAAGACCCAACAGAAGTGCTGACCATAGGAAGCTCTATCTCATAAACGAGGATGTAAACTGTTTCAAGGCCAAGGGTTCAGCTTCTTCAACTTTTGTTTTGTTAGCTGTTCTCAAACTTTGAAGACTTTTCCAGAGTTTCCCCTCCATGCGCTCTGGAACGCACTTTTCCTGGCGGCTTTGAAATCCGAAGGAGTTCATCTGAGCAAATGTTGTCATGGTAATGCTCTGTTAGAGAGCAAAGCGCCGGATTGGATTTTCATTTGAATCTGTTTTTCCTGAAATGAAATGGGTTACATCAAAAATATGTGGGTTTATTTTCTGCGTAATTAGAGATTTGATATTTCATGAGTTATGATGGGGTAGTTGTCCTCGCTTTAATTGTTTGTTTGTGTAGGAAATTGACCTAATCATGTTGGTAATTATGTCTCGCATTCATTCTCTTTTAAGTCTCTATTTACACTCACTGCTTACTTGATACATCATCGTCAGTCCGTCACGCTGCTCGTTGGACTGGCTACTGCATCTGAGCCTGTGAGCAACCAGGCAGAGCGAACAACAGTATTTGTGTTTGTGTTCAACTAAATCTCTTATTCGTTGTTCCAAGACCCTTGTCCTTGTCTAATTAGCTTTCTGCTGGGGTGTTCTTCAGTGTTGGCGGCTATCGTTTGAAATGTGCTGTGTAATGAACACGGTGGGCTCTGTTAAAGTCTGTGGCTTGTTTGGGCCTGTGAGTTCTTTTATGTGCTTTATGTCCTGTGACATAATGCTTTATGTGAAAACTGTCCTTTGTATCAAGGAAGCTTGAGGTAGCCAGAATGGAAGGATTGCTTTTTTTGCACCACAGTGACAGCACCCTGCAATTTTTATTTATTTATTTTTTTAAAGGAGGGATGCCTCATGAGGGGCCCGGATCATGATGTCACTCAGCAGCAGATTAGGGTCCGTTAATGAAAAGGACGGTCAGTGTGTTCAGAGAGTGGTTTTGATGCCACCAACAGGAAAAGAGCAGTCACTGTTGCTGGTTAGACTCAAAATAGGGTAAAAAGTTTTGATGAGAGAAGTTTATTTTATAATGTGTATATTAGGGTGGCCTTTATTTTTGGACTTTTGTAATCTTCTGCTCTCACCCACCCAGTCAACTCCCCTTCAATTCGCTGAAATTGGACTACGTTTGGGGTGTGCTCAACAAAATTGAAAATCTGTCTTATTATGCAAAATTCACTTTTGCATGGTGTTTGGACATAAATGTGTGTTGGCAGTGTGTGTACACAACCACCCTATAATGATAAAAATCCAACCACTTCAGGGCTCGACAGTAAGGACTGCCCGATGGCCCGGGCCCAGTGTGAACGACGCTCGGGACAGTAGACGGAACGGTCACTTGCCCGATCGGGCCAGTGCTGTAGGGTGTGTGATATATATCGTCTGTGTCTATGATATCGTAATTGTTGATTTAACGATCTGAAATTATCGAGTATGTCCCTCAATTTACAAAAACCAAACAAAAACACACACATTGAGTGCACGCATGCAATACGTGACATAGTCTAGTAGGTTAGACTAGTGTGCGTGCATATTTAGAGTGTACGCTTTCACTGCGTGATTTAGTCTACTATGGCCCTGTCCCAAATGGCACCCTAAACACTCAAGGCCTTCCTACGAGTCCACACTTTCGTGACGTAACGTTGCTTTGACTGTCGGGAAGAAGTCTGCCGCGGAGCTCGCACCAGTGAGAATTTTGGCGGGGCAAGTAAAAATTTGAACCACTGGCCCGAGCAGGGCCAGTAGAAAAAATTCTTAGCGTTGAGCCCTGCCGTTTTAACATAGAACCAACCTGAGCGAGTTCACAGCGAGTTGTACACAGTCCGCCATTGCTGCACTGATGAGAATGTCTCCCAAGCGTTTTAGGTGTTCTGTAGCTGGATGGATTAATCCACATAACTCTCTCAATTTACTTCGAAATCTGAGCCGCTGAAGACGAGGTGGATTCATTTTGTTTTCAAAGAAAATGCTCCTCAATTCTACCGAAATTCGTTTGTCTGCGCGAATCATTTCACACCGGACTGCTTTGTGAACGAATGTCAATACAAAGGGACAATACAAAACAGAGGTTGTGCTAAAAATATGTTACTCAAGGATAGATCAGTACAAACTGTTCATGATCCAGCTTACAGTCTCCAGAGTAATACTGGATACGGCAGTAATGAAGGTGAGAGCACTTTATTACAGTTCATCGGAGTTGATTTACGGATATAAAGTTTACCAGTTTAGCGACACCCGAAAAGGCATAACGTCTTTATATATTTGTTTACTGTTAGTTGTAACGAGTGTTTCTGTGTAATTCGCTATGTATGTTGATGATAATGCAAGGGATAGAGAGAGAGAGAGAGAGAGAGAGAGAGAGAGAGTTTATGGATAATATTTTAATGCACACTTGCACTGTGCTTTATTAAGCTCTTACAGTGATTTTCTAGAGTGAAAACAGACACTTCATATTTTGTGTGAAGTACAATAAATGTTATAAAACTCATCGGTAAACAGGCTTGTACTAATATAGTGGATAAAAACAATAACTTACAACATTATAAGTTATAACCATAATTAAACTAAACTATACCTGTTCTATCTCCATACAGCATATATTCGCAGTTTCTGACATTATAGTGCGTCCTGACTGACTCCTGACACCGGAGAATGAGCTCTTGAAGCTCCGCCCTCTTAGGCCGAGTGCTGCAGCTCATTTGCATTTACAGGACACGCACTGAAACGGCACATTTTTGCTCACCCCCAAAAAGTGGCAATTTTAACATGCTATAAAAAATGATCTGTGGGGTATTTTGAGCTAAAACTTCACATACACACTCTGGGGACATCAGAGACTTATTTTACATCTTTTAAAAGGGGCATAATAGGTCCATAACAGCACGTAATTAATAATTATACAACACCATTAGTAAACGGAATTAGGTTAATAACGAGAACACAGAACAGTGTTGTTAGTCTTAAAATGTCAAATTACAGTGCTACTGATGAGAACTGTTCTTTGAAAAACTGCAATCTGATCTAGATCGTGATAATCTCGCGTAGCCAGACCTTCAGACTGATGGCAGAAGGTCTGGACTCTTTTGCAGCTTTCATTGGCCAAGGACCACCCAAGAGGACGTTTGACTGACATGTAAACGCAACCAATCACAGTTTGTTTTGTTCCACGTAATGGTTAGGGGCGTGAAAAAAGTCGTGTAAAGTCGATGTCCCTGCAATAACAGACCGGCGTGCATCTATAAATGATTAATTCTAGAACGTTGTGCAAGTTACTGCAACAATGCAGCCTCGAACTTGAAATGCTTTTGAAAATCCAGCGTTTAGTTGATCCTGGTAAACACTTGTAAGCAAGATCGCATTCTTCTTCTATGAGGGGTGTAGAGTCACAGCATTTGTTTCCAGGTGGACCATTAAAGAATGCGACACATGCGTCTCCCGGACATCCTGTATAATTCAACCAACCAGATGACGACTTTGAAACTCCTGAAGTGTTTCTAGACAAGAGTGCCATGTGCATCAGAAGTTCAGCCAACGGTCCATGGCCGTGACGTCTGAGGCTGAGACTAAGATCGTGGTGACCAGTCTGAAATTTCCTTCATCTGCAAAAGGTCTTGCAGACATAAAAGCAGAATCTTAAAAAGTGAAATTACTGTACTGGTGAAGAAAATGAACTTAGAACAAAATTGAGACCTGATCTAGATATTTATGACAATCTTTGTTCTTCTGATGTGTTTCACTCCTTCGCCCCTTGCCTCCCATTTTCCTACAAGGTCTTCGAGCTTCTTCTCAGCATGCTGAAAAGGCCTTATGCGAGTGCAGGCCTTTTCCCAAAAGTCTTGGACCTTCTTCATGGTCTGCACTGCTGCTTCATTGTACCCCTTTTTCCACATTCTGTGCAGATATAAGAACATTGACAATAAAAGTGAAAGGGGAAAATGACATTGTAATCCTATCCTCATAAACACAGTCGCTCATGGCTTATGTGAACATAAACAATTGACAAAGAAAACAGATGTGTATCATCATATTGGATCCATGCATTAGTTCTTAAAATCACTTTTGTAGCTTTTACAAAGATTAATTTTATTTAATTTATACAGTGAAGACTATGCAGTGCTATTTTACATTTGATTATTCAGTTTCTGTACCTGAATACTGACTTACCAGAAAAACATATATTTGTATCTTTGTTCTATTGTATTTAATCTATACTTGTAAATTGACTCACTCTCCTACAAAATCACCCCAATCATTCTAGAATGATTCTTTCCAAATAGAGCTATTCTCACACACACACACACACACACACACACACACACACACACACACACACACACACACACACACACACACACACAAAATATCGTGCAGCTCCACTTGCTGTACATTTACATTCAAGCTACATTTTATTAGTTCAAGCATTCCCTCTGAATTGAAATTATAACCTTTGCAATGATAGCTCAATTTTAATAGTTTTTACAATTGTAGTAATTACTTTTTTTAAATAATGTAAATTATGTATTATAATATATATATTTAAAATATTAATTACATGGTAAATTAGTGTGATTATCATTAAAATCTTAGCAAATATTAAAAATTGTAATTGTCTGCATCATGTAATTATTTGCATTTAAAAAATTGTATTTGATCGACAACCCTTTTATATTTATATATATATATATATATATATATATATATATATATATATAACCCTTTTATAGTCCTCCATACCTTTTAAAGAGATGTGGGAAAAAAAAAAAAAAAAAAAACTTTTGAGTAATAGGTTAAGTATCCAGAAATCTGTAAAATGGCTTTTTGAATACATTATATAAAACCTTTAAAATCATCCAGTGAAACCGGCCTGGAAAAATGAATTACAATTGGACAATTTCTCTTTTGAAAAATGACACAGTTAAAGTAATTCACTGCAAGGCTGAGTAACCAAATCCCACAGTGCTTTCCTCTTACAACTGATCTTTTTCTCCTCAGTCTCTCCTCTCGACTAAGATGTATAATGTTCATAAAGCTATAGATTATTATAGTGTAGAGTATATTTTTTAGTGAAATGTATGCTTAATGTGATGTGTTTTGTTCAAACTTGTGCAAGTGTTTATTATTGCTGCTGACTCATGCTTTATTTTATTCAGTGTTTTTGTTGCACCAATTTTTTTTTTTTTTTTAAATCAAATCCTTGTACTGTCAAACGTATTTATCAAAGCAAACTCGTTATAGTTTCACATCCATCCATTTAACCTTTTTTAAATGTGCAAAGGTAATTGAAATAAGGCTCTAAAGGCCATTGTTCCATTGAGCTGAATTTTTTTTTTGTGTGTATCTGATTCAATATTTGCTTTAGAGCTGTGCAAATAACACCTGCTTTCCTGGTCTGCATACCTCATGTTTTATCTCTTGTGAGCTAACTTTCTAGTATTTACAGCCCACAGTCTGGCCAGTAGGTTGAAAAGTGGCAAACATGCTGTTGGAGAGAATCTGACGCAGGTGCAGTGGTGTGTGCCTTGACTCAGAACAAGGTTTTGGTTAACAGAGTGGAAACACATTCCTCTGCAGGCTGTCATATATAGTAAAAAAAATGATAGTAAAATTACATTTTTGCAGTGATGTTGTCAAATCATCAGGGTTTTTCCCTCCAGTTGTCAGTCATTTTTTCACAGGAAACTCAAAACAATACAGATTCAGCTGTATGCTTTTGCCAGGAAAATTTTGGCAGTACAATAGAAACAAGAGATGCTTTCTGGGAGGGCAACAGGCTAGTGGGATAAAGCCGGGTTGGTTCTGGGTTATGTAGCTCAGATAGGGAAATATTTATTTTGTGACAGAAATACCTCCTAATTTAGTTTTATGCCCACTGACATCCTCATTAATGGGCTGTAGTTTGGCAAGAGACAGAGAGGGTGGGAGTTAGAGAGAGGGAGAGAGAGGGAGGGAAAGTTAGAGAAAAGAGCGTAGATCTGATAAGCTGTGTAGCTGAGCTCGGTTCTGGTCATGAAAGAGTTTGATCTCTGAATAGCTGTCAAATACTTTGCGGTGAGTGAAACTTCTGGCAAGCTGTTCTCGGAAGAACTTGTGGAGATTGGAGAGCTTTAGCTGCTTCACTTCAGCAGGATTTTAACTTTCCCATCAGAGCGCTTCTCTCATCCTGCCACCGTTTTGGAGGACAAACCCGACTGGTGGAATGAACCCATGCAGGAGGAAGTAGATAATCTACTGCACTCTGGCAGGTGAGACAACTTTAGGGCAGCAGATAAGGAAAAAGAGTTGAAAAGAGGTTGAATGAGAACATCCAGAGCTTTGTGTTTAAATAATGTACGGGTGCCTGCACTCTATTCCTCTAGTACAGTACAGCTGAAGTCACAGTACATGCTTGAACTCTAATGCTAAGAGCTCTTAATTTGGTGCATCTGATAAAGATTTACCCCTGAGCTTGTTGTTCGTTGTGAAATTTGGTATAGCCCGCTAGATGACCGTTGGACTCTGAATATCTGCAACGGCAAAATGTAAATCTTATTGAAAAAATGAAACTGTGCAGCCTGCTTAGTGAAAGAACTTTACTGCTGAAAAAATAGACTGTGCCATGAAAATATAAAGTTAAAATTTAAACTTCTAAGCTCTGTTATTTTTGTTATTGCTAAGTGTTACTCTGTTGGGTGGGGAGTGAAATTTGGTTTGTCAGGCAGAAAAAACACATTTGGTTATTTACAGACCCCCTTGATAGTAATTTGTGATAATGATGCTATCTTGATTTGGCATTGAAAATGTGTATTTATATAGTTTTCATGTGACATTGAGGTGACCATTGTAGAAACACAACATTTACTGTACACAGCAGTTCGATAGAAGAGCCATTTTGGGTTCCCCAAAGAACCATTCAATGAACTGGTCCTAAAAGAACCATTTTAATAATCTCAAGAAATAGAGAATTTTCCACTGTAAAGAATCTTTTGTGCAATAGAAAGGTCCCATCATGGATGATAAAAGTAATGTTAAAGATGTTAAACCATATGCCAATAAAGAACCTTGTGTAGGTTTTAAGACCAAAAATCCATATAAACAATTCCAAAATTTTAGACAACAGATAATGATTTCGGATCATCTTCCTTAAAGGGATAGTTCACCCAAAAATGAAAATTCTGTTATTAATTACTCACCCTCATGTTGTTTCAAACCCATAAGACTTTTGTTCATTTTCGGAACACAAATGAAGATCTTTTTGATGAAATACGCAATACGCAACTGAAAGTTTGACGCTTCAAAAATTTCTTAAAGAGATTGTAAAATTAAACCATATGCATTGAGCGGTTTAGTCCATATTTTCTGAAGAGACTCAATCACTTTATATGATGAACAGTTTGAATTTAGGCTTATATTCACATGTAAATATTCATCAACACACACATCAGTTGTGTTAAACGGAAGGTTAAGCATGTTCGCTTGACGTGCGAGAACCAATGAGGTTAATTCTCGTTTGAGCTTCCGCAAGAGGTTTGTTCTCGCGCTTCAAGTGGGTTCGGTTGAGCATCTGTTTGTTCGCTGAGCAATGTTTATATGAGAATAAAACCATAAATTATATCTGTTCATCATATAAAGCGTTCGTGGCTCTTTTAAAAAATTTGAACTAACCCGCTCAATTCATATGGATTAGTTTTACGATCTCTTCATGAACTTTTTGAAGCGTCAAAGTGTCAGTTGCATAGCTGTCTATGGAGGGACAGAAAGCTCTCATATTTAATCAAAAAGATCTTTATTTGTGTTCTGGAGATGAATGAAAGTCTTATGGGTTTGGAACGTCATGAGGGTGACTGACTAATGACAGAATTTTCATTTTTTGGGTGAACTATCCCTTTAAGTTAAAGTGAGCTTTATTCCTGCATTCCGACTTAAATTGCAGGACTAGGAGAAATCAGTATCTGTTATCAGCAGTTTTGTTAAATAATGTGTTGTTTTTTCTCTGTATAAACATGGCTTTTGGTTTCACAATTGCCTGTTCTGCTCTTGTGAGATGCCAAATGATATGGTCATCCCACGGGTAAAAGCTGTCATAGTACAAGGGGAGTTAAGAGGTGAGGTAATACTTCTCTATGTGGACTTAAATCTACTGAATATAAACAGGCCAGACTGCACCACTACACAGCTTCTTGAACGCAGCTGTCAGCATGCCTTGTGGTGTCTATAGTACTGGATGTATTATTTGTTGCATGTTGTTTGTCTTTTTAGCAAAGCTATTATGAATAATTGTACCTAATAATCTAATGGTCTGTTTAATGTCAATATGTTTGGGTGTCCTTTACATTTTCATCTCTTTACATTAGTGATAAGCTCTGTCATGTCATGGGGTAAGTTGAACTAGTGGGCAAAACATGAACAATTTACATTCCAAAAAGGTAAATGTTGTTTATATAAAAAAGAAAATAATAATAATAAAATGAAATTCTGAAAATTGCCATTTTCACATTGTTTTTATTTTATTTTTATTTTAGAAACATTCATTTTATCGAGGAAAAAAAAAAAAAAAAAAATGGTCATGTCACAAATTGTTCAGTTTCATTTATAAAGGGGTAGACACACCTTACTCCACTTTGTCCTATAAATCATATACAGTGCCATTTTTCTTGTCACTGAAATTAAGACAAAGCAGCAGTCTAACAGGAACGAGAGTTAATTCATGATCATCATTCATAATGTCATAGGCTGCTTTCCCTCAGATCTGCATCATGGCTAAACAAACAGCGCTACTGTTTGCCATTCTGTTTATCCTCCAATGCTAATGCAGGGAATTCCATGGCAAGTAGTTCGGAAGTAATATGATGAGAACAAAAGAGCTAAAGAATGCAGATTCCTAATTAACAGTGGAAAATAGCAAAACTATTGTATAGGGCTGATGCAGTTTTGCAAAGTACATGATGCTTTTGGAACAAAGCTAGGGCAAGAGGAAATCAGGAAATGTGCTTGTGTTTTTGTAGCCCATTACAGGAAGGTGCACCAGTCTGTGCCTGCCAGGCTGATGACGACTGAGCGAGGTACAGTATCTTGCGTGCATCATCGTATTTTGTACAGGTTTCACTTCTGGTCTGTTTTACTGTATGTGACTTAGAGACCTGCTTCTCACTTCTCAGATAATCAACACTTCTGTTTGGTTCTGTTGTGTTTGGTGGTCTAAACATAAGATGACCAAACTTATCACGGTTTAAATTGTGTTATGATATGAGAGTTTTATACAATGATGTCAGCAGTTTGTTTATGCTGAACACAGACACAATTTATTGTGGGGTCACAGGAGTTGTATTTTTGTAGTAATGTCAGTGCTTCTTTGCTTTTTCCCATTGTTATTTTAGTAATGCATCTTACAATCAATGATTGTGGTTTAAAATCACTTTGTGGAATCAAATTTAGCTATTATAATCCATTAAAATGCCTAATTTAGCTTCTTATACCTAACTCACATTGACTCTATAGGTGCATAAAGTCTGGAAAATTCTCTTAAAATGCCGAATGTAATTTAATGGACTCTGATGGCAGGTCTGCTGCTGACTCCCCTCAGATGTGGATGGCATACATAAAAAGAGAGGCCTGGTTGCAGTCAGGCTGCCCAAGAAAGGGCTGAAAGCCCTGTAATGATGAAGAACCTTTCAGAGGAGGGTCTTTTAACTTATATTACAATGATGGACGGACCAAGCTTACGGGAAAACTGGGGACACAGCGTTTTAGGAGCACTTCTGTTGGTTCCAGTGCTTTAGCAAACATTATTTGCTAATATTTATGTTTTTTATATAGGTTCTATCGATTGGGATTTGAGTTTCATTGTGTTACTATGGTTTCACCATATTCCATTGCATATTTTTCTTGCATTTCAATTTTTATTTGGTTTTCTTGTGATGATATTGATCATAACATACATTAATTTCACAGATGAATTAGCAGAATTGACTTCAGGATCATGTAAGGATGAAAATCAACAAAGACTTTTACTTTCCTGTTCCAAACCCTTCCAAGGGACATTTGGAATTCCTAAAGGTAAAGAGATGCTGATAGTGAGCCTGTAGACCAAGATGTACATCGGAGGTCTACTAATTGTCACACCTTTAGTACGGTGAGGGAGGCTGTAATTTGCTGATTGGTCAGATTTAATATCTCACATTTGGGTTTCAGTCACATTGTCAAGGAAGGGATAAAAGAAGACTGTAACAGTTGCTCTGGCTCTTCTTTTTCTTAGGGCACTCTTTCTTTTCCTCCTCTTTTCTTTGTCTCTTCTTCTTGGGGGGCTTCTCCTATCTACCTGATCTCTGCCTTCCTCTACACTTTCTCCCTCTCTCGCTCACTCTCTCTTTCTCTGAGGTAACATATTATATACATGCTGGGTACAATTAATGGTATATGATAATTAATGGTTTATCATCTCATACATCTATTTTGT
Source organism: Ctenopharyngodon idella (assembly GCF_019924925.1). Taxonomy (NCBI): domain Eukaryota; kingdom Metazoa; phylum Chordata; class Actinopteri; order Cypriniformes; family Xenocyprididae; genus Ctenopharyngodon; species Ctenopharyngodon idella. The sequence goes on from NC_067226.1 coordinate 4,271,987, forward strand.
AACTGTTTCAAGTGTAACCATAAACGGATATTGCCATTAAACACTTTCAATTACAAATGATGTGCTTACTAGTTTTGATTTAGTATTAAGAATCATTTGCTACCTATTGCAATACAGTATTGCCATACTATAGCAACACATCTTCCACATATTTTGCTATTATAACTGTGCTTATTTCTGTCATTGGTATAAGTAGCAGTGGGTGGTAATTGACAAAAAATGTACATGTTATATATCCTCTTGCTGATAATGTTTCTTTAGTCATTTGGCAGTCCTGCAGCCTGAACCACTGCAGGAAAACCACGCTTATAGCTTTATTCAGGAACTGGATAAGGCTGCAACAAGATACAGTAGATAAAACCATTGTTGTAGTGAAGGCTTTGTAGTACATTCTTTTATGTCAAGTGTTCTTTGATGCAACCGCTGAAAAGCTTTAATGCAGCTGGGTCATTCCATGTCAACTCAACCAAAGGTCCCCAGCTAAAAATTTTCATTTTGATCTTTTTTTTTTTTTTTTACAATGATGAAGGAAATACATAATATATAAATGAAGAAGAAAGCCAAAATATAAAATGTTATGAATATATATACTTAGTAATTAACTGTTTTGTTGAGGGGGTCAAAATGACAATTTTCACTGGAGATTTGGAGCCATTTTATTTTTACATTGAGATTGGTAGGTATATTAGTAGAATCTGTTTACTTTAGCAATGTTTGTTGCATTATATGCCAACAGTGACAGTTCAAAAAATGGGGAAAAGCACTTATTGTGTTTTTTGCCCCAAGTTTTCATGCCTGTTTCTCAAGATAAGATATTAAATATATCTTAATATCCTTCAAGATTCTGGTTTTTATCAAACTTTTCTTTTGATATCTTCATTTTAAAGACTCTATATGGTTCAGTCCCAGAGATATGGAGATCTTAAACGGATAGTTCACCCAAAAATGAAAATTCTCTCATAAATTACTCTCTCTCATGTCGTTCCAAACCCGTAAGACTTTCAGTCATCTTCGGAACACAAGTGAAGATCTTTTTGATGAAATCTGAAAGCTTTATGTCCCTCTATAGCCAGCTACGCAACTGAAACTGACGCTTCAAAAAGTCCATTAAGAGATCGTAAAATTAATCCATATGAATTGAGTGGTTTAGTCCACGTTTCCTGAAGAGACGCGAATGTGGTTCCCAAACCTGTCCTGGAGGACCCCCAGCCCTGCACATTTTGTATGTCTCCCTATTTCTGACACACCCATTTCAGGTCTTTCTGTCTCTACTAATGAGCACATGAGTTGAATCAGGTGTGATAGATGAGGGAGACATACAAAATGTGCAGGGCTGGGGTTTGGGAACAGGTTTGGGAACCACTGCTTTATATGATGAACAGTTTGAATTTAGGCTTATATTCACATATCAACATTCATCAACTCACACATTAGTTGTGGTAAACAGAAGCTCAAGCATGTTTATTTGACATGCGAGAACCAATGAAGTTCATTTTTGTGTGTTACGCAGCATGTTTGAGCTTCTGCAAGAGCTTTGTTCTCATGCGTCAAGCAGGTTCGGTTGAGTTTCTGTTTATGTTAGCTGATCAATGTTTATATGTATAAAATATAAAATTTTATAACTTTAATACTTCTTGAGTTACAGGCAAGCAAACTTTAGGTAAAAAACACAAGAAGTGCTTTTTTCCATTTTTCAACTGTCACCGTTGGTATATAATGCAACAAAAATTGCTAAAGTTAACAGATTTAACCGATAGACCTCCGTGTAAAAATAAAGTGATGCTGCCACCTTTCTAAAGTCATTTTTACCCCCCTGTAATTTTGCTCCATATCTCAGGTGAAAATTGTTATTTTGACCCCCCTCTACAAAATATTGGATTACTCATTAAATATACATCCATGACATGTAATGTTTTGGCTTCACTATTTATCTTTGTCTTTCTTCGGAAAAAAAAATATTAACAAAATCGAAAATTTGAGCCAGGGAAGTTTCAGAAATTTGGTTGATTTGACACTGAATGACCCAGCACAAAATGTTCAATTAGAGATAAAAGCTTGTTGTAGTGTTTGGAGGCGGATGTTTGCTTTCAGCAGAACTGTCTTTTGAGGACATTTGTATCTCTGATTCCAGTGGCATGATTGCTCACTAAAGAATAAAATTGACAATGTTGTGTCACTGGGGGTGTATGATGACATGTTCCGCAGAGGCAGAGAAGTGTTTTCCACAGCCTGTTAAATTTGACAGTGTACCGTGAAAAGAGCATGCCTAAGTTTATTGGTCATGGTGAATGTGCCACCACCATAAGTTTAGGAAGGCTAATAAGGAGCTGTTTTTGGAATGCTAACATATAGATCTTTTGCTGCTGATTTCTCATGTTCTTGTCATTTTTTTTTTTTTAAAGAATATTTCTAATTAGCTTTAATTTATTTTTAATTCAGTTTTAGTTTTAGTAATATTTCAGCTTCAACTTATTTTATTTCAATTATTTGCCAAGGCAAGTTTAAGTTTTTCATCTAATATATTTGATTTGATTTGATTTTACTTCGGTTTTGTTTCAGTTAACAAAAACAATTTAATAGTTTCAGTTACAATAAAGTTACATATAAAGCTGTAAGATATTTGTGTCAGGAACAGATTTGTCATTATTCACTGGAAAATCTTGCCATCCACCATAGCTTTGAAATTTTATTCATGCTTTTGCATGTCAAACTTTTATACTGAAATGTTAAAGTACTAGTTTATGTGTCTCTCTTTACTGTATGACTATTTTTACTGCCTAGACTTACTCATTTACTTTTCTGTAGAGAAGCAAAAGGGAACAGCATTTACAGAAAACTCTGCTAGCATCTGTTCAAACCTCTGTGTACCGTGAAGGACATCTTCACTCGGTTAGACGATCGCTAGCACACCTGAAGCATGACTATGCCTGTTCTTTTAACTGCATATATAAACCTTGAGTCCACAGAGAGTCACTGAGGCAATGTGACTTAAATATAATGGGTGTGATGATAGGCAGATAAGTGACTTGAGGTGGAGCTTTTTCCCCTCATGTAGGGGCACATTAAATCACTGGGAGTGTCTCCTTAGTCATCAAATTACCACTTGCTCTCTCTTTCAGCGTGAAAAAAAAAAAATGAATAACTGAATCGATGACAGCAGGGGTAATATGTGTGTTAATTCACAGTCCTCTCACCCTTAGAAGCCCCCCGTCTCTGTCTTATTACACCTGATGACAGTGAGATGTTTTAATGCCCTAGTTAAAACAGTGAATGACCCTGTGTAATTGAAATCAATAAAGTTTCTGCAGCAGTTTGTGCTTAGCCCCACACTTTGTGTTAAATAATATGAGCGGGCTTGGCCAGGATTCAGCGCTGCCACACATTCTGCACTCCTGCAGGAAAGTCATCAAAATTCCTCAAACTTCGTGTATTCCTGTAGAATGTTGCTCTACCGCTACAGTACCCACAGCTGGGGACGGAAGTGCTCAATTAAACTTGATTAATATTGGATTGCTCATTTTGTTTTTCTTCTCTTGTCTTTTTTCCCCATTTCTCTCCTCTCCCATATTTTTCTTCTTCTCGGATGCAGCCACAACCAGAGGACGACAACGTTCAGGCATCCTGTGACGGGACATATCTCCTCAGAAAACACTGAGTTCATTTTACAGGACCAGTAAGTGCTTCTCTTCCTTTTATTTGCATGAAATGTACTTTAGGGTGCACACTCCTTGTTTTCTCTGAGGACACATTTTTAATGCAGGTTGTTTATATGGTTAACAGTGTTTAAGAAGATCTAAAGGGGCTTTGATTCAATGATTAGCTGCAAAATTGGATATATAGTAATGATCTATGAGCCATCATATGCCTGTGCTGGAATCTGCAAATCAGCTGGAAGTTTCTAGAGAGAATGGTAATGATGGCCATTATTGTTATTGCATTTTCTATATTGGAGCTGTATTTGATTTAAATTGAAGATATATGGAAATCTGTTCTTTATTTGACCGCAAAGCAGGTACATACAGTGTTGAGGAAGATAATTTGAAACTCTAGCCCTCAGGTGCTCCTCATTTGGGAGTCACACTGGTGCTCTTCGCAGCCCCTAAAATTAAATTTTTTTTCTCCCTCAGCAAAACCAATGTAATTTATTTTTATTTTGTATTTTGAGAGAATTTCATGATACTAATTAATGTTTATGCAATAATTATGATCAATTTTTCCCATTGAAAATAATAATAAAAAAAAAATTCTAATATTTTTTCACTATTTTTCAATTAATGCAGTATTTCAGGTTAAAATAGAGTCTAGGCCTTTAAAATATATATATATATATATATATATATATATTATTATTTTTTTTTTTTAGCGCCATCTGGTGAGAGTATAAAAAGAAAAATGTGTAATATCATGGTGTAACCACTAGATACTTGTACAGCTCTCTATGGAGAGGCTTGTGAATTCCCTAGTTGTTTTTAGACATATTTACCTAATTTTTTTAGGTTGAGGTTATGAATATATATTTAGATTTTATTTTATCTTAAAGACATGCTCAACCTTCAAAATACTTTGGTAGCATTGCCTTAGCAGTGCAGCGCACTTCAGAAACCCTTCACCTTCCCCAGCTCCACCTGTATAGATCTGCTATGGGTAATACATGTATGTTATATTGTACAGCAGCAGCATCTCTTACTTGCTCACAGCAGTGTGTCGTGTATGTATTGGCAGTAGCAAGTCCACTTGCTCTGCAGCAGCAGCAATAAAAGCAGCAGAAGCATAGCAGATCTATTCCTCCAAGACCAAACATACAACATTGTCATACCCATTACCATGCCAAACACCCCGAGAGTTGTCATGACAGAACTAAATTCCTTGACAAAAAAAAAATATAGTTTTCAGATTGAATTGAATGTTATGAGGGAGAAAGATTGAGAGACATACAAAGATAATAAAGGCATACTGTACCGTAAGTAGACAACATGTGTTCTTCACGAAGGTAAAACATGCAGCACTAGTGTTGTCTGAATTGTAAACATGACTCTTATGATCAAATTCTTTTAATCAGTCGATCAGAAGACTTACAAATCCGTTTCAAACTTAGGCTGTATCCGGATATGCATATTTCCATACTGTATAGTAGATTAATGTCAGATAATTCTGCATGTGCTAAAACATTTTGGTTAAAGGTCTTATAAAGGTCTTATAAATATTATTGATCATCAGAGAACCTTACAGACAAATTCACAGATTCACAGTATTCATAAAATGATAGACAAAAACATAGATCTATATGCAGATACCTCATTTAACTGCTCCAGACATGTCAACTCATCCACCATCTTGGAATGGTCAACATTTCATTCCCAAAGAAATGGGATAACCTTTCACAGTTGAGAGTGTTTATAATCAGTTCATTGCTTTCATTAGAAGCTAAGAGCAGTTTGTCTGTAAGGTTCTCTGATGATCAATAATATTTATAAGACCTTTAACCAAAATGTTTTAGCACATGCAGAATTATCTAACATTAATGATAAACTAAATCCTATGAAAATCATCTACTGTAGTCAATTGCAGATATAGATACATTTGAATAACCATGGTTGCAGATGCACAGTCAACTTGCTTTCAAGTGCTTACGGACCGGCTTTGACCGTTCCAATATGGTGGATGGCTTACGCACAGCAGCCCATAGAAACAGTCACTAATGAGGCATCTAGGTATACATGTCTATTAGCAAAAAGTACCCAGATGGCCTACTACTTCTGGCGAGATTGTGAAGTGTGCATCCAATGGACAACTTAGGATCCTATGAGGCCACTGGAGAGGATTTGTGAATGGTGGTAAAGCGACGCAACTAGCACTGGTAGGTCACGTGACAATGACAACATGATGAATGTAGTACTGCCAGATTACATTCATACTACATAGAACATATAGCAGTGAAGTACTTATTCAAAAAGAGAATGTTTCCAGAGAGTATGCAATTTTCGGATGCAGCCTTAAGCTGCATTTCCACCAAAATTACCCAGAACAATTTGTCCCAGGAAAAAGACCTATTGCTAGCTGCGTTTCCATAGAGGTCTAAAGTACCGTGAAGATAGTCCGGTGACATAGGACTGCGCGCGACTTTCTAGTTCCCGCTGGATTTCGTCCTCTGCATATAAGATTAATAAAGCCTGAACCTCATCATCGGTCCATCGGTCATATTTTTTAAACTCCATTGTTGATTCGAATAGCAAACAACTCTTACTGCAACAGACTTGGTTGAAATTAAATTTTGCGTGGAGTCAACCAATCAAAATGCTGCGTAAACTCAACCAATCAGCATGTTCAGCGCCCATGTCCCACTCCCGAAAGTTTGGAACTTTGAAAAAGTACTACCTAGCGAGCAGGTACTTTCTGAAGGGGAATTTTTTACACGAAACTTCATTTAGACCCTGGTTCCTGCAGTCGAAACACACCGAGTACCACCCCAAAGTTCCTAGTTCCTGGGGAAAGTTCCTGTGGTGGAAATGCGGCTTTAGTTACCGTTTTGAATCGATCAAATGACTCATTCAGAATGGTTCTTGACTTACTCAGTGAACCACAAATACTTTCATGTCAAACTCACAACGAACAGAGAACCAGGGGAAATCAATAAGGAACTGGAATCATTAAGTGGATTTGGAGGCTTGTGTAAAGTGTTGTTGATTAGTCATTATCAACAATTATACTTAGTCATAAGTATATATTTATAATAATTGCTTGTTTTCTCCACTATTCCATTAAAAATGTGCACCACTGCACCTGTTCTTCTCCTCCTCCTCTCCATTAATTTCTGTTACTTCCCATATATCAGTAAGCTGAGCTGGGATTTCTACCTCATCAGTGCTGTGAGGGTTAAGAGAGCTCAGATTTACATGCCCTGCTGAGACAGATCTCATTCTGTTACTCGCTAACGCTAGAGGAAAGAGCAGGCCGAGGGTTTGCTGTTTATTTTGAGTGTTCTGCTGCCTGCTGAAACAAACCCAGGTGAAAACTGTTACGAAGTTCAGCCGCCTACCTCGATTTCCGTGTTATCACTCCATGTGCTCCATATAGAAGTGGGCTCATGGATTCTGAATGTTGGGCTCTCGTAGGAATATCGCACAAGGCCGTCAAGACCATTTCTCATGCCGATGACAGGTAAGTAAATGTTGCTGCCAAGGTTGATTGATGCTTCTCATTAGGGGCACAGTGCGTGCAGGCCCTGTGCCAGGTTCAGGCTCAGATTAACCACCGTCGGGAGAAGCCAGAAGAGTCACTTGAGCATTGTGTCACAGAGGGATCTAGTTATTAGTTTACCAGCTTACAAACCTCTTGTTTGAGTGCCCAAGAGATAAAGATCATGGCCAAATGTGTTAAAGAGTGAGAGAGGAAGTTTGTCACTTGCAGCTGTGTTGATAAGGTGGTGAGACTTTTAATGTAGTGTTGGCTCTAGAATGCCTGTGGTTTGTAGAAATGAGAGATAGTGGAGTTACAGGACATAACTGGAATACTTAGCACTCCTGGCTGCTCATAAGAGCTATTTTAAGCTCAAGTCCGGCCTCATTTGCTCTTCTCTCCCCATCAACCCAGCCTTTTCCTTTTGTAATGTAGCAGTGGAAACTAACCTCACCCTGACAGCTGTGATAAGTGCTGATCTGTGGGAAAAGTCTTATGAAATATGTCAGCAGAGACATATCAAAAACATTCATCCTAACTGGAATGTTGCTGAAGGTTGCCATGGATGTGAGTTAGCAAGTTGTAGATCCCGAATTCTGGGGATATACGTGTTTGCGGTGACCTATCGGCACAGACACACCCTGCCTAAATATGTAGTATTCTGATATTTCAGTTCATCTGAGTGCCCTTAATAGCGCTGCGTACTCCTACCCCTCCTCAGTGAAGGGCTAAAATGTGTGCTGCGATCCCATTGGTGGTGATGTCAGTGGAAATGTGTGCGGTGATAAAAGTGTTCTGATCCCCTGGTAGTGCAGTACTATTGATCTGAATGGCTAATCTGAGCACAGTGCACATCTCAACAACATTAGGGCATGGTGCATTGTCTGCCACAAAGGCTGACTGCTTTTTTTGTATGCATTATTCATTCCACTAATGACCAAACTGCACAAACACTTGGTAAGACTTTTATTAACATAATTAATAAAAAACATTAGTACGTTATATAATACTTAACAGATCCTCACTTAATGTACATAGTATGAAAAGTTAATTTCATTTTTGAAACTTGGATTCTTATCTCAAATATTCATCTTTAAATGAGTTTGTTAAAGGGATAGGGATCTGCCTGAGCACACAGCGTTACAATATTGAGGGATATGACTTTATATTATTTATAAATATTTTTAATTATGATTGATTATGATTTATTAATTATCAGTTTTGTGGGCTGATATTTTTGTTTGTTTAATGGCTTTTATTTCCTAGTTTAATTTCTAGAGACATGCCTAGTTTCATGTCTCTTTTTCACATTATACACTAATCTAAACAAATGAATAATTCATGGCCTTTTATTTATATATTTGTTTGGTAGTTGTGCATTAAGCAGGATATTGCACAGTCAGCCAGTCATTGTATAAAAATCATCCTGTTTGAATTTATTTTTAATGATGAGTACATTTATTCTTTACTTGTATAACATCACAGTTTACAGACTGCTATGACTGAAACAACTTCTAAAAAAAAAAAAGAATAAAGTCATCAAAAAGTACTGTCAGAATGCCATGATTTCTGAATTTGTTCATCATTCAGTACCATAGTACCCATCAAAGTACTACTGTATGTTATTCCATCACTCATGGTGTTTTTTGGTAGCAGTCTAACAAAAATTGCTGTATCATCCAATAAAGTAAGTGGAGCACATTATATACCGCTGTATGCTAAGTATTATATAATGTAACCAGGTTAGTGGGTCTGAAGCTCTCCCACTGTGGAGCTCTGAGCATTTGGGAGCAGAATGTGGTCTTTTTTTATTAGCCTGAGTTCTTGCTGGCCTTTAGCCGGGATCTTTCTCATCTCTCCAGCATAAAATACAGGCCCTCTGTGCCCATCCATTCAAAAGACAGTGCAGGTAAATAATATGAAAGCCTAGATAAAACATTAGTAAGTCCCAGGGTGCAAAGATACTTCAGAAATGTTGGACAGTAGCCAGTTTGTGAGGTGAAAAATGAGGTGGAGAAAGAAAGCAGCGCTGTTCCAGTCCGCAGATCTTTCCATGACAATGCTGCTGTAGCCTCCTGCTGTTTTGATGTTGTACACAGGCCACAAACACCTCCTGACTCTTTCACACTACAGGAACTCCTCACATTCCTCAGGGAAAAAAAAGCTGTTTATGGTTTTGTTGAGGGTATGTCTGTGTGTGCGCATGTGTCAGTTTTTGGACAGGGTTATTGTGTTTTACCGAAAGCTCCAGCACCCATGAAAAGCGTGGAGTCAGCCTGACATGTGGCTTGAAAATCTGCTTGCTTTGGAGAGTTTTAGCAGAATAATCAAAAAATATTTATTTTTATTTATTTTTTTTTTTTTTAAGATTGATGACCTTGTTAAGTTGCATCATGCATTTATTTTCTTGCTGGTTTATTTTCTCTTATCAGCACTCGTACTTGTAGCTTGTACCAACAAAAACTGTTAAAACCTCAGATTCAAATGTGATGTGATAGAAATATGTAATATATTATTTTTAGTTTTGTTTTATTATACGTTTATTGGGTTATAACAGAATATTATGTTTCTTGTAGACTATGAAAAAACAGGATGTTATGCATGCATACAAGCAGGCTTGGACAGTGAAAAAACAAAAATAAAGTAAATAATAGTAGTAATAATAATAAACATTAAGGGCCAGATTTACTAACAGCTTGTACCAGCGCAAACCCTCTTTTGGCGTTAAAAAAATACTGTCAGGATTTACTAAGGACACGCAATGCAAAATTAGCGCTGAAAAGACGTGGACTGAGTTGTTTTTGCGGCTGACCTTATTGCATATGCATTTGTAGGAGTTTCTCTTTCAGACGCAAAATTTATGGGAGGAGAGTATTTAAATGAATCACGCAACACGATTTACTAATGTTTGCGCTAGTCAATTTACTGGTATTTGTGCCATTATTTAATGCCCAAAAAAAGCATGTCTTAACCCATTTTGCGACATGGCTGAAATTGTTGCTGCTAGGAGGAGACACCGCAGAGAACATAGAGTGCGTGGTACAAGGGAGAAAATATTTTCCACTCTTATTAATATCTTTGGAATGCCAGAGGAAGACGTTATCCGTATATTACATGTAACAAGTTGCGCCTGTGTCGACCCGCACATGATGAGCATCAGCTCTGCTTATTTGCGACCCAATGCTAATTTTCACTGCTTTATGTAAATGATTTGACTGCGTCTGTGTTCTTTAATTTGCGCGTCAGCAGATCACGTGCAAAACTTGCCACTTCCTTCGGCGATCTCACACTAATTTGACCCGTTTAGTAAATCTGGCCCTAAGTAGAAATGAAAATTACAATTTCTTATACATAATATATTATAGATCACATATATAATACTAATAATTTAATAAAATAAAAAAAAAGTGAATGAATGTTTTTATTAGTGGTGCAACGGATTACAAAACTTCCCATTTATTATTTAAAGAACACTTTAAGTACTTTGATACCACAGCAAAACTGTATAAATTCACTGTATAAATTAAATATAGATTAATCATTGTTTAAGTTGTTTTGTTGTTAGACAATTAATGATGAAGCAGTTATTTTTAGGCTGCTGTCAGTAAATGCACGAATGTACGAATGCACGGAACCGACATGATGAAACGCATCCGATTTCTTTCTCAAGTTATCACAACTATTTAGTTTCAGACTTTATAATTGACTCTTTATAAGAATACTTATTGAGATGGGGATTTTGAGATCATTTTGTGTATATGTGTCTGTTCAAGCTCAAGGAGTCGCAAAATAGAGCTCGATTATGTGTTTGCGCGCCATCTGAAAGGTGCCTCCGTGAGCGTGAGTGCTTTGAGTGTTTGCGCACAAAAAAGTGTGCGATCGCGAATTTTACCTCTTCTCGCATTTGAATTGTTTAAAAACACTTGAGTGTTTTAAATTGTTCTGACTTACAAACACGTGCAAATAATAAACTTTCACTATATAATGGCTAAATGCAATTAGTCCGTGAATCACATGTGTTCCGAACTGTGGGGCCTGGTTCGTACGGATCACGAATCAACTATGTTCCGTTGCACCCCTAGTTTTTTTTTTTTTTTTTTTTTTTTTCACAAAATCAATCATATTCTGCCTGCTCTAGCTCTATTATGCTATTACAGCTTTTCCCTAAGTTTCTCCCCTCACATTGGGTCAATTACACCCTTATGTCCCAAGTGTGTTATTTGATGTATGAAGCTGATGATTTAAGAGCAGTACGTTATTCCACTTATCTGCTCTCTCAGCGTGTTCTAGATTCAACCCACTCATACATTCACTATATGTGTCCACACTTTCAGTGAGATGTCAGAGATGAGTTTCAGATGGTTCTCTAAAGGAGTGTCCCTGAGAGGCAAGGCTGTCAGTAAGAGAGCTTTTTGTTACTACTAAAGGCCTCTGAGAGTCTTCTACATTTTATAGACTCCATTATAGCCTACGCTTGAGTACTGGTGGATGTGTTTTTATTTCACTTACTGTAGTCCTTAGTAATAATTAGCCAGACTTTTGACTGTCTGATGTGCTTTTGCTATTTTTTCTAGCTAAGAGTCATCCAATTAAACAGAAAGAGACAGTCTGACCAGAATTAAAGATACCAAGTGCAATTTGTTTTGTTTTAACATGCTATTTAGGAACAAAATAACAGTACACGATTTCCAGATTTGTAGTACATCTGAAAAGCAAGAAAGACCTATATTATTATAGCATTTTCTATTTGTATTTTTATGACTTGACAAAACAGATATGCAGTTCTAATTATGAATATTTGGGTCTTGCTAGTAAGTGTCTCAAACTGAACTTTTATCTTGCAGAGATTTGGAGATTTTGCAGCCACCAGTAGGCATTGCTCAGCAACACGGAAGTTGAATACGAAGCTGAAACCAGAGCTAAAGCTTACACAAAATGGGTAGAAGAAGGTAGAAGAAGGGGAAACAAAGGAGATGTGAGGAGTCCGGTACCTTGTAAACAACTTTGATTCTAGGCAGACTGATTAAAAAAAAAAAAAACCCTTACTCCTGAAAGTTGTTGAGTCAGCCAATCAGTTTGCACTAGGTTATTTCAGTCAGCGCTTAGCATTTTTGTGTCTAGTATGCATCAGACAGACTATAGGCACTCTGTGGCTGTGCCATCTGGCTTTGAGACTCAAGATTTTGTTCATGGTTTATACACTGTCCACTGTGGGGAAAAAAAAAAAAAAAAAAAAAACACTTCATGCAATAACAATTAAATTTTGCATGTTTATGAGAAGAGGTGTACTCAATGAATAATAACTCCCTGGGTACCAGTCCAAAATGCCTTGTCATTTCCTTGAAGGAGATTTAGAAATGTGACAGATGTTTGGTTGAACTGTGCAAATAACTGGTGGCTTTCACTCTAGGTTATACCTTTCCCTGCGGTCTCTGAATCTGACACTTCTCTGACAGTGTTTGGGAGAAGTTTTTTATTTGTTGCCTGCAGTGGCAGCTCTGACAATTTGTTTCACCTTTCCTCTGTCCTCTATTCCCTCCTTCTCCGTCATCTCTCCCCCATTCTACCCTTCTCTCTCCTGACTTGCCCAAAATGTTACATTAGCATTAACTGAATCTCAGTGCCGCTTTTTATGTAGTTGTCCTTATCAGGAAAGTAAAATGGACCCAGATACTTTCAAGGAGCAATCTGGCATTAATACATTTATATCACAGCAATCGTGGCTCTGACATTTCGCAAACATTTGGTTACTCATTTATTATTAAAGGCATAATTAACAAGCTTTGTTTTTAATATGACATACCTGAGTGTTTACACTCTCTTTACTGTAATTTCAGTGAAACCGACTCAGAGTCAGACTGTGTAGTGATCGTGACCTGTGATGTGACTTCTGCAAATGCCCTGCATTCTTCAGCTGCAGTGCATTTCTCCAATCTTCTCATCCACTGAGAGCCCACACGTAGATATATGGGTTATCTCTAGCATTTAAATCACGCACTGTTATAATTCATATTAATCTGATTGTGACTGTGGAGAATAATGTTTATGGATGGAGAAGGGAAGCAGCTTGACATGTAGAAGTGCAGAGTGTATAAGTAGCGCATGAATGTGTCTCAGTGAAAATACCCATACTTAAAGAAGCTTTTGAGAGGGGTGAAGTATCATAATGACCCTGCATTGATGTTTCCACTGATGCTTTACAAATGAATGGGTGGATGGAATAAATTATCTGATAGATAGGAAGTAATGTAGGTAGTTAGGTAGATATGTTAATAGGTAGGTAGATAGATAAATTTGTGGATGGATGGATGGATGATAGGTAGATAGATAGACAGGTAGATAGATAGATAGATAGATAGATAAGTACTGTCGATTGATAGATGGTTATGTGGATATGGATACAAAGATAAATTGATACACTATATTGCCAAAAGTTTTGGGATGCCTGCCTTTACATGCACGTGAACTTTAATGACATCCCATTCTTAATCTGTAGGGTTTAATATGGAGTTGGCCCACCCTTTGCAGCTATAACAGCCTCAACTCTTTTGGGAAGGCTTTCCATAAGGTTTAGGAGTGTGTTTATGGAAATTTTTGACCATTCTTCTAGAAGCACATTTGTGAGGTCAGGCAGTGATGTTGGCAAGAAGACCTGGCTCACAGTCTCCGCTCTTGTTCATCCCAAAGGTCTTCTATCGGGTTGAGGCCAGTCAAGTTCCTCCACACCAAACTCGCTCATCCATGTCTTTATGGACCTTGCTTTGTGCACTGGTGCGCAGTCATGTTGGAACAGAAAGGGGCCATCCCCAAACTGTTCCCACAAAGTTGGGAGCATGAAATTGTCCAAAATGTCTTGGTATGCTGAAGCATTAAGAGTTCCTTTCAGTGGAACTAAGGGGCCAAGCCCAACCCCAACCCCTGAAAAACAACCCCACACCATAATCCCCCCTCCACCAAACTTTACACTTGGCACAATGCAGTCAGGCAAGTACCGTTCTCCTGGCAACTGCCAAACCCAGACTCGTCCATCGGATTGCCAGATAGAGAAGTGTGATTCGTCACTCCAGAGAACACGTCTCCACTGCTCTAGAGTCCAGTGGCGGCGTGCTTTACACTACTGCATCCGACGCTTTGCATTGCACTTGGTGATGTAAGGCTTGGATGCAGCTGCTCGGCCATGGAAACCCATTCCATGAAGCTCTCTACGCACTGTTCTTGAGCTAATCTGAAGGCCACACAAAGTTTGGAGTTCTGTAGCTATTGACTCTGCAGAAAGTTGGCGACTTCTGCACACTGTGCGCCTCAGCATGCGCTGACCCCGCTCTGTGATTTTACGTGGCCTACCACTTCATGGCTGAGTTGCTGTTGTTCCCAATTGCTTCCACTTTTATGATACCACTAACAGTTGACCGCGGAATATTTAGTAGTGAGGAAATTTCACGAATGGACTTATTGCACAGGTGGCCAACCTAACACGGTACCACGCTTGAATTCACTGAGCTCCTGAGAGCGACCCATTCTTTCACAAATGTTTGTAGAAGCAGTCTGCATGCCTAAGTGCTTGATTTTATACACCTGTAGCCATGGAAGTGATTGGAACACCTGAATTCAATGACTTACAGGGGTGTCCCAATACCATTAGCAATATAGTGTATGTATGATAGGTAGATAGATATAGATTGTTAGATATAGATTGGTAGATTGATAGCTTCTGTAGATAGGTATATATATGTAGAACCAAAGATAAATATACAGTATATGTAGATAAATGTATGGATTGGTAGATGGATTGAAAGATGGATGGATGGATGGTTAGATAGATAAATCAATAATTGGATATGTAGTTAAATTGATATTAGATATAGAGGGGTAGATCAATAAGTAGATGGGTAGATACAGTGGCGGAGCCAGAGCGGTGTCCGGGGTGGCACTGGACACCCCTGACATCTGAATGGCCACCTCAAAGCTACTGGCAGTTACATTTTTTATTTCATCTTATTTATTTTCGCCTCCAACTATAGAACACAATGCTTTTTCTGTGCAGCATCGTGCTTCTCATAGTTAATGTTAGCCTATTTTAAGCAGGGCTACCAACTCTCACGCATGCAGAGGAAAAACTTTGCGAAGTTAAGCAGACACAGACGATGCGCTGACAGACAAGACAATGCAGGTTACAAAGTGCAGTGCAGGTCTCAAATTTCAAATTCTGTAAGTTTTATTTTGAAATTCACACAATGATAATATAAATAGTTTTGGCACTCTTTAAAGTGAAGCGGGAGCACATGTGAACTGATCATCTCTTTACTACTAGTTACAACACCAAATAAACATGAATGAACACCAGAAGGAATGTTGAAAGAAACAATACAACTTACTGAAATGAATCATGCATCCCATTTACCTTGGAAAAGCAATTCAGTGTCCATAAACTCTATAGTTAGTGAGCAAAATGTACTCTAGAGAGGAGCATTTTACAAAAAAAAAAAAAAAAAGCGCTATATTACATATTCATTATATTTTTTACTCTTATATAATTAAAAAGTTAGTTATTATTATAAAAACAGTCTTCTATGCAATTGTATACAAATCAGTTGTTCAGAAAACTTAACATACTATACATCCATGTACATGTCCAAATGAATATAGCCTATATCCAAGCTGAAATCAAAAGTTGGCTGCCCTGTTTGAAGTAAGTTTAAGTTTTAGGTTTCCTGAATAGCTTTTACAAAAGCTACTGTAGGTTTTTGCTTAACAGATGGTTAATCAGATAAGAGAAATAAGAGGGTTCCAGTAGCCTAACATTTATTATGTTTATACCTGTGCTTGTAATACACGCTGTTAGGTCACATTGTCTTAAGTTACAATATAGGACTGTATAGTGAATGTGGGGTATTGTGAAGTAATCAGCAATCATATGATTTATGCTTTTTGATGCCAGGTTAGGGTTATAAATTAATTTTCTGTCATGGTCTTAGGACCCCCAGAATTAGGTTTGGCCACCCCATGTATAAAACTTTTGCTACTGGGTGGATATAAATATGTTCATAGATATGTATGAGAGATGGATGGGTGGATGGATTTTGTTAATGTCTTGTCATCATAACTATGTCCAGGTCACCTGACACTAATACTCTCACCACATCTGCGTATGCTGAGTGGTGATATTGTTTGTTTAGTACTCCTCCTGTCCTGGTCTGTGAGTAGTTTGCCTTCAGGGAATGTGTTTGACAACATGTTACTTGAGTGTTTAAATGGGAGTGTGCTTCTGAGTCTCTTCCTCTCTTGTATACTTTGTGTCCCCAGGCTTTGCTTTAATTTGTTGGTTATTAAATACAAAAATGTATCCATTTAATTCTTAATTTCACGGTGTATTAGTAAACACACCTTATACTTGGTGTCAGAGATCATGTCTTTTATTTCTGACTCTTCCAGGGCAAATTTACGCATGTCCAAGCCACAACCAGAGCCGAGGCCTCCCAGCATGGTCAGCGAGTCCTCTGTCGCCATTTCCTCTTCCCCTGCGGACACCACCTCAGGATCCAGGGTGAGAAGCCCAGCCTTGTTTAGTGCTGATCTGAGACTGGTTTAATGTTTTCTGTCATGGTGCTGATTCTCAATAAAGGCAAATGTTCACACAGAGCATTTCCAGTGCATGAAACTGCCAGGCTGACTAATTGTCTAGAAAGGTCCACCATTCCAAAACCGGTTTGATTAGAAAAATACCGGTCAATAACATTATTTTTTTATTTTTATTTTTTTGCCTGTACTTTAATAATAAAAATAATAATAATAATAAGTACAGCGTTTTCTTTACTCAAAAAACACGAAGAGAATCTGGTATTTGCCGTCTAGTCATAGCCAATACAACACCATCTACAAGATTTTAAAAGTATTAAACAAAAGAAAAAAACTGTCAACAGTTTAAAGAAATTAAAGTCTTTTTTTCAAGATATTTTAAAATGTTTGCTGCATGGTTAAAAAAAACATGCTACTTACGTTTTTGAGAGGAAAAAAGGTAAGCCTTGTATACATCGATTTTATTAGTACATTCAGAAATAATCTAAAATACCGGTAAATAAAACAAAATATTTATAAACATTATAAACACTATAAAACTATAGGCATTTTTAGTTCCCCTCACTCGACAACAAATCCTCTAAAGTTAACAGTATTCAGGCTATATGAACGTCAAGCCAAAACGAATTATAATTTAAAGTGAAACTGAAGCCTACCTGTCTCATTCGGTGCATTATCGATGTAAAACATCCTTCACATATAGACCTCAGTTTAACCTTATGTTTGGTTGACTATTTTATTTTGATAAATAAACAGGCTGCGATGTTAGCAATGCTAGAATATGTTGTGTGTGTGCATGAGGCACGGGCGTGATCAATTAATTTTTTTTTTTTTCCTTTTAAGAGAGGAAACTGTTACTCTGTAATTTATGCTCATACAGATAGAAGCAAGGCATCATTCAAAACTGTAAAGCTTTTGTAAAATAAAGAAAACAAGCAGGATGCTGCTTTTTGCTGTCTTGGTTTTCTTTCCATGAACTCTGTTGCACTGAACCGAAACTCGGAACAATTTTTTCTTTCGTTTTGTTAATATGTTATGATTTAAATGAAATATATTTTGCTTAGAGGCCTATATACAGTATTGCATATTACCTGCCATTCATTTTCTTTTAAATGTAGGTCTAATGCTTGACGGTTGGAGACATATCCTCGGAAAAACTAACGACAGAGCATTGCCCTTGCGACTTACCTATGATGACTTGACAGCTGAGCACGGCCATTTCACTAACGTTGGATGCATCAACATCACATTTGCATAGGACGTACAATTTGAATTTGTGATTGGTTGACTGCCACATTAAAACATTAAACATAACGATAAAATAACGTTATTAACTGGTTAATGGCCATTTCAAATAAGCGTTCTGTTCAGAACGATTAACGTTAAATTTGATTTTATTTCGGTTTCTGCTTATGTTCCTGTCAAAATTTCGATCATTTCCAGTTTTTGTTTTCATTCCTTGAACCGGTTCGGAGCCCTGCTTGTGTGTATCTCATATTAATTCATATTGAAAACTGATAATGTTTTTATAGGTAATGGGGAGAGTAAATTGACCTCATCTATTTATGCTATATTTCTCCAATTTTGATAATGACCCAAGCAGTAGGTGTAATGGGTTACTGATTTTTCTACCACCAGAGAAGCTGGACTTAATCTCCTGTGTGGGTCGCTGCATTGTGCAGAGGTCATGAGGTAATACCGCATAGAACATCTGCAGGGAATTGAGAAATTTACAGAAAGCCTCTCGGTATTTCCCACAAATTAAATCTAAGCATGTGTGGCACAGTCACGCACACACTAAAAGTAAACTATGTGTGTGTGTATGTATGTATATGTATTTGTTTTACATATAATTTAATAATAATAATTGTATAATTTAATACATTTTTTATTAATAATATTTATAATGGTTAGAACTAATTTTGCTTCGTACACACACTCATCTTTTATTCAGAGCTAAACTTCAGGGCGATATCTAGGTAGACCTTGACCCGTTGGTCTTATGTCAGCTCAGTAACAGCCTCGATTTCCTCAGATCTACTCTGGAAATGGAAATGCAGAGACGTAGATATTTCTTCCTATTAGAGAGTGATTTTGACACATTGAAGTTTTAATGGCCTGACTTGACACTCATTGGCTGCGTCACTGTGTGGTAGAGAGTCTGACGCTGGCCTGTCAATGACAGTACTGTGTCAGCATCATATGAGCTTTCACAAACCAATCGATCAATCCCAGAGGCCCTCATCTCTGCACACACACTTTACTGGGAAAGAACCAGGCTCCTGGTGGGCATCAGTCATCATTTTAACAAAGCATCTTATCACATTGTTGTGTGTTCTAATCCATTATTTAAATGTCTTTCATTCTATTCTTAAAAGTACACTATGTAACTTTTGGTCCTCTAGTGGTTAAAAAACCGAATGCATGCATTTTGCGGAAGAACATTGTTTTGGTTGTGCTTCGGCTCTGCGTGACTGTGCGTATAAATATGGTTATAATCCTACTGCTCATAAAACATTCACTACTTGGCTTAAGATATATAACCAGTTTACAGTAGATGGAAAAGATCTCAAGCTGATTAGCTGAACAAACGTATACCAATTAATTGACTGTACTTCCCAATAGATAATGCCTTACTCTCTACTGTTCAGCTTTTTTATTTTATTTATTTATTTTTTTAATAAAAACAAGTGATTCCCTGTAGGTTCGAGATTTAGCGTCCACCATGTCAACCGTTGTGACAACTAACCTATGCCACTCACACCATACACGTGTCAGAGTAGCAGGAGCAACTCTATTTACGGATATGACGAGACACGCACAGGCAAGTGACGTACATTATGTACGCGATTTCCCGCAAAAAACATCCCGACAGTCATAATAGCCTTACAAAAACGCATTTTGGAAGAAGAATTGGTGATATATTGACTCATTATTTAAATTTAGTTAATTTTAAACAAAAAAGTACCTTTAAGTAACACAGGTAAACTGTGTGGACCCAGGGCCCTGTCCACAGGGATCATAATTCATTGTTTTGCTTTGTTTTTGTTTGTTTATTTTGAGGCAGTTTTTTTATTATAGTCCTCTTTTATAAATGCAAGGCTGATTGTAAATGTTCTGTATTATTCTCTGGGAATTTGGTTTGATAAATGATCAGTTGAGTGAACTTTATATGGATGAAGATTAATACAGTAAATGCCACAAGCCATATATTATTGTGAATATTTTGCAGTTCTAATAGTCTTACAAATGACCTTGGACGTAAAGCGGCCCCAAAAATGTTTTGACACTTTAGCTACTTAACACTTTTAACACTTAAAAATGAAATTTTTATATTTATTGTAAGCATCCAAATATGTTTAGATGCCACTTTACCTAATTGATGCCTGTGTATACATGCACTTTTAATCAAATCATATGAAACAAGTTTTTTTTCTTCTTTTTTTTTTTTTCTTTTAAATACCTCAGAATTTGAAACCCAGTGGGAAGGTGCATTGCTTTGGCAAGCGTGACCATTCCATCAAAAGGAACCCCAATGTCCCAGTGGTGGTGAGAGGATGGCTCTACAAACAGGTGCGGCCCTCAAAAGTGATCTACAGAGTCTGATCTGAACTGAATGGTGTTCAGATGTTAGACTAGATCTTAATTAGGCCTTATGATGAACTAAGACCCCACAGGCAAATAAACTGATTGAGCATGTTATTCAACATAGACTATTAAATAAATATTCAATATGATCAGAGTGGCCTCCAATTAAACACTAATAATAATATTTACATTGGTTGGTAATAATAGATGATGCACTGACTCTAATTTTTTAAATTTTAATAGATGATATGAAGATGAACTATAAATTCATATTATTTTAAGTTGATTATTAATCTAAACATTTTAGTGTGCTAAAATTTGCATCTAAATATAGCTTTTTTTATACAGCTTTCTTTGTAGTAAACTCAATTTTTATGCATACATTTCCGTTTCCTACACACACATGTTTGAAAATGTAGGCTGAAAAGTTATTGTTCTTTCACCCTCAGGACAGCTCAGGCATGAGACTGTGGAAGAGGAAATGGTTTGTGTTGTCTGATTACTGCTTGTTTTATTATAAAGGTGAGTTATAATACTCCGCTTTAGTTGGCTGCAATTATCTAGAATGGTCTCTAATTTTATTGTGCCACATTTTCTGTAACATATTATGAGAGTAGCTATAATTTAATAAGTAATAGCAGGTTTCTCATTTCCTGTTTTTGTCCCTATTGCTTACACAGATCATATTAAATCATATTATATTTTAACAGTTCACATTAAGTAATACTGTTTTGATGATTTTAATCATTGAGTATTATACTTGCTCTCATCCGTGTCTGTGTAAGAGTGTTGCTAACAAACCAATTACACCGTTGTTCAAACTGTAATCTAACACTTTTCAACTAACATCTCTACTTTGCTCACAGATAGTCGAGAGGAGACGGTTCTGGGCAGCATTCCTCTGCCCAGCTATGTCATTTCCCCTGTGGGACCCGAGGATCACATCAGCCGCAAGTATGCCTTTAAGGTAAGAGCATTATAATGATCTGCACTCTAATGCTACTCGGTTCCTGTGTGTAGGCTCACCTTCATTGGCTGCACCCTCAGGAAGTCTGTGTCATGTGGCTTATTATCAGTGGTGGTGTGTGGGCAGCAGTTAAAGATGACTGATTAATATGGCAGTTGTCTGACTCCTCACTCTGCCCTCTTCTGACCACACAGATCACTAACTATACTGTCTTGTCTCAGTACCCTCACAACCTCATAACGGATTCAACTAAATCTCTGCTTGTTTTCACTAAAAGCATTATGTTCCTAAAATGTTCTTTACAAGGGGGCAAAAAGCCCTCATACCAGAGAATTTTTGTTGGTTACAAAAAAAAAAAAGGAGATATTTCTGCTTCTAAAAATTGTTCGAAGCGTCTGTTGAGAACATACATTGTAAAATAAACCTGTGACCGCACATAAATTATATTTTTTAAGAGTGCATTAAAACACTTAAGAATTATACAAACTATTAAAACGCTGATCAGCCATAAACAGCCTACTGTTAAATTAATGAACTATATTACTTTCCACAATAATTAATAATTATTTGTAGTTTAATTATTATATTAAATACTGTAATATTTGATTATTAAAATAATAATGAAAAATATTTATAATTAAATTATTGAATTTAATTATTGAATATTGTTTTTTTTATTTTTTTTATAATATTGCTGGAACCACCTCTTTTTTTTTTTCTTTTTTTTTTTTTTTAAATCTTTGTAATAAGCTGTATTGTGTCTAACAGAATGCTTTAACTGTTATAAAACACTATCTCATTAAATTTGTTATAGCCCATCCATTTTGACCGATAATGTTCCCCTCAGTGTCTGTCAGCACAATGCTGTCATTGCCGAAGCTGCTGTTTGTTCACAGGAATTCATGTTAGATTCCACCCAACTTGTTCAACAAGGTTTCCACAGCCCTCTTCTCTTCTAATCATTATCTAAACCCTTCTCTGAGTCAGGCCTATTGATGGCAAGCTTCTGTTGAGCCTCACAAACGTTCTCCTACTGTTTACTGTGTTCCGGCAGACAGTGAAATAATATTTAAGAGCAGAATATCCCAGAAGGCTTAGAACCAATTTTATTACTCTTACCGCACTGGAAAATCAATTCTGGCTTAAGCCTTTGCACCATGGAGGTGGGAAAAAAACAGCAGTTTTATTCTAAAATTCAATGATGGCTAACTAAAACTTCGGAATTTGTATCAAGCCGTTTGTGTTTTTTACACAATTTACCTCAGTCTCCTGCTGAAGCGAAGCATCTCTCCTGAAGAACAGTACTCCAGGAATGTTTGATCCCATCACTGCAGCTCATTCATTTCCTCCGCTCAGTCATCCTTCCCTATGGGTATGCGCCGCATTGTTCAAACTCCATTACCCTGCTTATATTCCCCAGTGCTGGAATTTGTTTGACTATTGTGCCAGCAGGGAGATTAATTATACATCTACTCTATTTCTAATATCTTCCCTCTTACTTGCCCTACAGTCTGTAATGTACCAGAGCAAGGTGAGAGGACTTGTTCTCTCATTGGCACTCTGGGTGTTAATTAGCAGGTTGTTAGTTAGGAGATCTCCATCAGTGAAACTAGCCAGCAGCTATTTGAACATCTGGCTGTTTTTTTTTCCATGTGAATTAGACCCCAAGGTATGCTATTTGTATAATGTTTTTACTCTTACTGGCTTCTCTTAATCATCAGTGAATTAGTTTGTCTGCATAATGCAGAAGAGTCGTGCATGTTTTTTTTCCGTAAGATTTCTTTAGAACTGTCTGTAGTAACCCTAGTGAAAAAAATATACTAAAATGTATTTGAAATACGTTTATTTTCTGCTAAGTATACTACAAATACATTTACATATTCATGTCCTTAATAAAAATACCCTGCAATTGTACTTTCGGTATACTAAACTGATATACTTAAAGTCTGCCATTTTGGAACAACAAATTTTGTACTTAAAGGTGCAATATGTAAGATTTTCTGTCCGCTAGAGGTCGCTAGAGGCCTATTCAAAACAAAGGCGTAGCTTGACGCCAAGTTTGAGCGCGGAATCTTGGGACATGTGGTCTTCACATCACAGCCTGTGGAAAATAATCGGGATAGGACTCGGGAAGAAATCATGTTCATGGATGCGATTTATTAACGTTACTGTAGTATGAATCAGAGCAGGACCGAGTGTTGTGGGAACTTAATGAGGCCGTTGCAGCGATTGCGCAACACACGTCTCACGAGTATCGGATCTTTTATTATGTCACAGTTGCCGGCGCTGCTTCCGCTTTTCCGGTCATGAGTATGAGGTAACACAGCTCTGTTTATCATATTAGATACATTTGAGTGTGTTGAAAATTGTTATAACGTTACTCTGTGTGTTCGCTTGGTGACTTGTTGCACACTGCAGTAAGCTAGATTGATGTTAGAATATCATATTAAATGCTGGATGGCTTGTGCTGATAAATGGCATGCAATTAATTTTAAAACGTATTGTATGATGGAGAAAATTCTGTATTACTGTTACTAAAAATTATGCTATGTTAGCTACTTCACAAAATAGTGTTTTTTTTTTTGAGGCATGGTAAGGCATGGTACTCGCAAAAAAAATCAAGAGAATTAGATGTAAACTTAGACTAAATGTGTTGAGTTTTCTGTCTATAAATACATCAAAACAGTTCCCTTGTCTATTAAAACATGTCATATATTAAAGCATCTTTGTTGTTTCCATGGTTTCTACAAAATAAAACCGGAAACCGAGGGTAACGCGGGTATGACGCAATTGACAGGCGACTCCTCACATGTCCCGGAGCCTTGGTTAAAATTGCAATTTTCTCACGATTTAAAAATAGTTGGAAACATTTGGGATATTGTAAGTATAAGTGAACAAAATATATAACACTGGCCTAGTGGTTTTTGGATATTTTACTGCAAAATTCTTACATATTGTACCTTTAATGCACTTTAATTGTGTGGAAGTAGTGCTGAGGTCCAAATAAGATAGACTTAAAGCTGCAGTCTGTAACTTTTTTTGGTTAAAAATGATCCAAAATCAAATTTTGAGCAAGTACATAACCAGCCAACCAGAGTTCAAAACTATCTCCTTACCTTAGCTCGATTCACAACGGTAAGCTTGTAAAAATGTTTTATAATAAGAGCGGTACTGGTGGGTTTTCGCGGGAAATTCGAGCATGCAGCCGTTCGTCTTTGCGTCATTACGTCTGTTTACATAAAGAAGGAGTCCCAGCTAGTAGGCTATATGACATGTGAGGATGCTGCTGGTATCGGATCATTTATAGCCTTTTCTCACAGTAGCTGCAGTAATTAAACTTTTTGATGACGGATTGTAATCCAGAAGGTCCAAATGACAATCATCAGTGACAACTGGAGATTCATCCGTAGTCAAAAGCAAAAGACTTGATGCGGAGTAGCTACAGAAATTGAAATCTACAGGTAACGCTAATACACACTAAATACACATAGTCACGCAATGCTGATGTTGTAACATTAACAATTTGAGAACAAAGTATAATTTGCACGGTTTGGTGTGATAAATCGATCGTTAGATTTAATCACCATTGGCAGCGCTATTTACTAGAAAGCTTTTGTTCTCAGTTGGTCAGAACAAAAGTGGCAGACATGTTACTTGTTCAGATGATATTTTCCGGTGAAGATTCTTATTTTGGTCATACTTCCAAGATGTAGAATCTGTGATTCTGAAGTACAGTATCCACTCCGACGTGGTGACTGACAGCAAACATTAGATTCCGTGCCGTGAGGAGCTGTGCTGACACACAACCCACGTAAAGATAATTCCACAAATAACTGCAATTGCAGGTTTCAAACAGAGATGGACTGCAGCTTTAAGAAATGTGCATTGTGCAATAAAGAAGTACTCCAAATAAAGTTCAATAATAATTTTATATCATTGAGTCTTAAGTGATATGTCAATAAATATGTTAATGGATTTGAAGTACACTTAGTATGAAATAAATGTATTTTAAATAGATTTTGGTATAGGTTTTTTTTTAATAGGGAAGGTTATTTTTTTTATTTATTTATTTTTTTTAAATAAACACCATTAACAGAGATTACAGAACAAATGACTCTTATGAGCATGAGCAGTATTTTACAGAATCAAAAACAGTTGTGTTGTGTAGTATTTTATAAATGATAAAGAATAAAATATATACAGAGCCTCGCACATGACGTGAAAAAAATGGCTACGATTTACTAATTCACGATTTACTAAGTTCACTCGCTTTAGTTAAATCGTGGCATTGAATTAAGAATTCATTCCCACGACTTATTAATTTGTTCTATTGTTTTAGTAAATTGTGGCTACGTTATACCAATCATTCCCTCATTTTGGTTTAACTAAAACAAGGGAACAAATTATTACAACATGGCCAGGATTTACTTAAAATGAGGGAACAAATTAGTAAAACATGATGTATTAGTAAGTCGTGGGAGTGAATTGTTAATTCATGGCCACGATATACATATTTTTTCCCCGCATGTCTTGTGTGGGGCTCTGTAAATATATTACCACTTTTTTTATTTGTTATTGTTTAAAGGCATAATATGTAATTTTTTTTCCACTAGAGGTCACTTATTCAAAACAAAGGCGTAGCTTGATGATGCCTTGATTTCTGGGGGTATCATGGGAGGTGTTGTCTTCACGTGTACAGCCGTTGGAAAAGAATTCGACGGGACTCAGGCAGAAATCATATTCATGGATGAGCTAATGTATTAAAGATTTATTAACATTACTGTAGTATGAAGCAGGGTGTGGCTAAAAGCCGTTGGAGTGGAACGAGGCCGCTGGAACGATTGCTAATGAGAGACGAGCGCGACATACGGCTCGAGAGCAGTGGAGCTTTTATTATGCCGCATACAACCACTTCCGTTTTTTTTTTCGGTCATGCGTATGTGGGGTAACGCAGCGCTGTTTTATCATATTAGACACATTTGTATGTTGAAAGTTGTTATAATGCTACTTTGTGCGTTTGCTCGGCGTCTATATGAGACACTTGTTGCACACTGCAGTAAGCTAGATCTATATTAGTCATGGTGAAACATGGTACTCTCGGTAAATCAAGAAAACGAGATTCAAACAATAATACTAACTGTTCAGCTATATAACAATGATTAGTTTTCTGTCGATAAATGTATCCAAACAGTTGCTCACTTATAAAACTAATAAAACTAATAAAAAAACGAATAAATCACATAATATATTAAAGCGTCTTTGGTGTTTCCATGGTTCCTACTAAATAAAACTGGAAATTATGTCATTGATAGGCGACGCACGGACACAGTCTGTGTCCTGGTTAAAATTGCTTATTTCTCTGGATTGAAACATTCTTGGAAACATTTGGGATAATGTAAGTACACAAGACAACAAAATATATAACATTGTTCTAGTGGGTTTTGGATATTTTAATCGAAAACTTACATATTGTGCCTTTAAAACATAGATAAGGCCATCTGGATTGCATTTATGCCAATCTATAAAAAGACAGAAAAGTCTGTGTTAACACTCCTTTTGCAAGAATTGTTTGTTTAAATGTATTTATTTTTGAAATGATCTAATCATTTGGTGATGGAATTGCATTGTTTTAGTACTATTAAGGAACTGGAATTGTTAAGAGTAATAAGAGCAGGAATCATTCTTTAAAATTCTCTACGATTCCCATCCCTGATATGTGTCCATTTGAGAATAAAAAGATGGTATGAAATCATGAAAGATTTTACATTTCATACTGGAAATTCATGACACAAATTTGAATTCAAGCAAACATGGAAAAACTCCTGATGCTCAGCTTCGATTGATTGATTAATTTATTCATCTACAGCGGTTTAATGTTGTGATGTTTATTAATCATCTTTTCCTGTTCTCTGGAGTATTGTACATTTGCTCTTCCAGTGGCGTAATTCTGCTTAGCTTTGCTGCCTCTAATGTTAATTGCATTTCAGCTCACCCTGCTTACCGTATCTGACGATATTTCACAACCAGGGACATTTCAACACATCTTCTTGTTTTGGTTAACATTTTCACAAAGGCCGTGATCCACCTCCCTCTGTTTTTTGCACAACTCACTCTGATTCTCTCATTCCAATTGCCTATTGCTTCCTGTTGTGACCTGGTGCATTGTGGGAGCTGAACCGGGTGCATCTGGTGGAAGGGCCGTCTCCTGAGTCAGCCTCTTGCATGAATAGGTATTTTAATTTCCATTCATTACTATCAGCGGATCTCCACTCCATCACCATCCCGTGTATGGCATTCTCCTAGGCAGATGAAAAATGCACATAGCCCATGTGCATTGATGTGTTTCAGCATGCATGCGACTCATTAGGCTTCCTCGGGAACAGGCAATGTCAGATCGACAGTCCGATCTTCATATTCATCTCCCTGATGTGAATATTGGAAATGCAGATACGTCCTTAAGAATTTGTGAATCTTATATTAAAGATAAGGACTGTTCAGACTGGCATTACTCTATTCCTCTTCTCACTTCATCACTTGCATCAGTAGTCCCAGTGTTGGTTATCATCCACACATTTCTCCAGTTACATTGGCTGTTCAGATGCTCTTCAACTGTCATCAGTACTGTGAACTATAATATGAACTGTGTCTGTTGTTAAATTGTGCATGTATTTATATTTAGATTGTTTGTACATACAGTACACTACCAACGAGGTCTCACCAAGGTTGCATTTATTTGATCAAAAACAGTAATATTGTGAAATATTACAATTTAATTTGAAATAGAAATCTTTTGTAACATTATATAAGTCTTTACTGTCACTTTTGATCAATTTAATGCATCCTTGCTTAAAATAAGAAACTACTGATCCCAAACTTTTGAACGGTAGTGTATAATACATCTGTACTGTAATTCTGCACTATTATCTTGGTGTTTAGATAGTTTTCAATTTCTCAAAAAGGATATGTTTTCAAGTTGAAATTTAGCATAATTGTAAATATCCAGTGTCTTCTTCAATGTTTAACTTAAAGGGATAGTTCACCCAAAAATGAAAATTCTGTCATCATTTACTCACCCTCAAGTTGTTCCAAACGTGTATAAATTAATTTAAAGAAATAATAATATAAAGAAATTTATACAGGTTTGGAACAACTTGAGGGTGAGTAAATAATGACAATTTTCATTTTTGGGTGAACTATCCCTTTAAATTTAATTTCTTTTCTGAGGAATATTTCATGTTATTTACAGCTTGATATCAATGGACACCAGTGGCATGTTGTTGAATACCATAGTAACTTATTTGTCCCTCAGTTTTTAAAAATAAACATAAAAACATTGTTATATTGGACATAACTTAAATACAAACATAATAACTTTTATATGGCTGTACTTTTGCAACAGTTGTATATTTAAATGTTTTGGCATTCTTGACTCCATAACTGTTAAGCTACAATTGTGTGTTTGGCTATTTTCACAAACTATTTTCTATGTCACAAATGTTGTCAATAGATATTAAGTTGTAAATAACCCAGAATATTCCTTTATCCTCTGACGGGGTTGAGCGATTGAGCAAATTCCTCTGATTAATTACTGCATATCCCTATTAGGGGGATAACCCTGAATGAAAGCCCTGGACTTGATGGGTAATCTGAGGTCATTAACTTCTTAAAAACAGGAATGTGAGAAGAATATCAGCAGACATGCTTTCCTTCAGTAGCTGATACTTGATATAGTAAAACATGCACTGAAATCAGTTTCTCTTGCCCAGGTTTTGTCTCCCGTTTCTTATTGTTTGTCATCATGAACAAGTGATTAATGTCTGCAAGAAATGTCTTCTTTTCCCTTGTTTTCAGTTTAGATGTGTGTGTATGTGTGACACAGTGAGAGATTCTGTGAAGTTAGATTAAAAGCTATTATTTTTTATGGAATAGCATACAGAAAATGTCTCTACTACCTGACTGATCACTGAAGCAAGTGTCACACATGCGTCTGTGACAGCCCAAGAGGGTTTGTAAACCACAAAAGAATGCCGTTCACTATTGTTTAGCCAGTCTGTTAAGATGTTTTTCTGATTTCAAAGCAAACATCATATAGACTTCTCTGGTCAACGCATGTGTGCTATCAGGAAATAAACTGCAACGAAGTCAATGTGAGCAGAGTAGGGTAATATAAAGACTTCAGGTGCAGATATCGGATATTGGAAGGGCTGTATTAGCCATTAGTTTGTGACAGGCGGGATAATAGACTCCTGGAGAGGCTGAAGAGATGTGTCTTGAGCAGAGATGCAGCTGTCGAATTGTGAATTAAGAGACGCCATCGATGTAGCCCAGAGGCTGCTGAATTGACTTTCTACCGAATGAGTCAGTGTTACCAGATGTAAGCCCTGTATGTGTGTGCGTGTGTGTGTGTGTGTGTGTGTGTGTGTGTGTGTGTGTGTGTGGAAGGATGGTCTGGGTGGGCCTGGCAAAAGCGCTGAGCTGGACTCTGTTTAAGCATTTAGATGTGTGAGTGGTGGCCGTACACCCATCAGAGAGATTAGACCAACAGTTGTATTTTGGCAGTAGCAGATTTAGCAGGACAGAAGGTGCACAGAGCTAGTTAAGCTGGGGGGCTGGTATCCCTGGCATTAAACAGACCACCAGTAAGAGATTTAACAGTGTGTAAGTATTTGTGTGCATCTCTAATATTGTGTGTTTTAACATTTGTGTGGTGTGTTTGGCATGTACAGTTTGCCCCAAAACATATTTGAACACTTATGTGTACTTAAATGTATTTATTTAATAAAATTCTTCCCAAGAATTTATTTGAATAGATAACAAAATAAAGAGTCTCAAAAAGAGACTCTTGTTTGTAAACCTGTGGTGAAGTAAATTATATAATATTTCAAGAATATTTGGAATATGTAGAAAATAACTGCATTCAACTCTCCTCTTTGCAAGAACGGCTCACAAAGTTGATTATTGATGTATGGTTTGTTTGCTTCAATGTTGATTTTCTGACATTGATGCTTTTTATTCTATGGAAGCCTGTGAGTATTTCAGAGTTAAAAAAAAAAAAAAAAAGAAAAAAGTTAACTGATATTAAATCTCAATTCTGATTATTTCTCATAGTTGTGATAATATTGTAACTTTATTTCTTCCAACTGTGTTTTTATTGCTCACATTTCTGGCTTTATATATCTTGTAATTGTGACTTTGCGATTGTGTAAGTTTTTGCCCCTCTTTAGGGCTTTTCACACCCTGGGTCATTCTAAACCCCTGGTAAATGGAATCCTGGGCTATATTTATTCATGTTTCACACTGCTCATACTATACCTGGGGTTGACAGTTAATTCTGGGTATTATTATTCATAGGCTACCGTTTCACACTGCACATTCCTAAACCCCAGGTATCTGCATATTTGCGATGTCAGTGTCACTAACTGGACAAACGCAGCACGTGACCTCTTTAAATATAAAGGCTCTAGCATTGCACGTCCTCATATTACACATTGCTGACTGTAATATCAAGTTTTTTTTCTGAGTGAACTTTTCAAACTATAAAGGTTAGAATGACGGTCTCCTCTTCACTCCGCTTAACAGTTCAAAGGGGGTGCTAAGGAAAAAAAAAAAGTGTACATCAATAACTTAACTTCAATACCCTGCATTTATTGCATTTTACTTTTTTACTCTAAATTTTCCATTTTACCTTAAACTATTCTTTACAAGGTCTCAGTTACTAAGCACAGTAGCCTATAAATTTTGCTTAACACCTTTATTATTACCTTATCAGCTCTTTCAACAACAGTTTATTAAAACTTGTCGACTACAGTCTCACAGACATATAGGTGTACGTACGTCTATGTATACTGTAGTGAGCTAAAAGTAGGAACGCACTTGTGATTTTAAAACGCAAACATGGAAAAGAGCGCAGGGTGTCAGGTGACGTGTTTTCAGAAGTTGAACTTGACACAGCTCACAGCGTTTTAAAACGCGGCGCGAGAAATTGAAAAAGCAGATGAGATGTGGTCAAAGACGCTGTTTAATGCTTTATATGTTTAGATGGAAAATGACATTTTCTCTTTATTTATTCATCACCACTAGGCTAGCTTGGGCGAACGAAGTGCAATAATTTATATTAAAATCTATATTATTTGACGTTTATAACATAAGTGAATAAAGATCAGGGTATCTACTCACCAATAGCAGATTACAATACAAGAGAAGAGGACAATATCTCTGTTGTTATTTTCTGAACTATTCCAAGATGTGTCTAAAGTCTGTGGTCTTTTGCTTCATATTTCATTGCTCTCCAATATGATGGATGTTGATAAGGCGCTTGATCGCTATTCCTAACGCGTGTGTCGTACCCGAACGTACAATGACTCCTCCCCCAGTAAAACCATTGTTAATAGGCACATTTACAACATTTATTAACCCTTTTTTTTAGGTTTTTAATGACCTTTTAATGAAAGTGACACAGAGTAAAAAACAGGAAAATCATTAGAAAATCCTGCGCCGGCGCTAAGCACATTTCTGGTGGGGCTTTAGCCCCTGCAAGCCCCGGCCTAGCGCCGCCACTGTCTGTGACTGCCCAAAGCATGAGAATATAAGGCACGCGATTTGTTGTTGGTTGCTAAGCACCTAGTTGTAACATTCTAACACCGCGTCGTTTCACACTGTAAAAGTTTGGCACCGCAAAAGCGGTGCTAACCCCGCTAAATTACAAATGGAATCCTGGGTTATCTTTATTCATGCTTCACACTGCTCGAGAATACTATACACAGGGTTAACAGTTAATCCTGGGTATTCATAAACTGCAGTTTCACACTGCACATTCCTAAACCCCGGGTTAAAGTTCTTATTTGCATATTTTTGGTGTCGGTGTTACTGACTGGACAAACGCAGCACGTGACCCGTTTACATAAAGGCTCTAGCATTGCGCGTCCTCATTGCTGAACGTAATATCAAGTTTTTTTTCTGAATGAACTTTTCGAACTAAAAAAAGGTAAGCATGACGGTCTCTTCTTCACTCCAATTGTCGCATTTTCCATCGGCGTTTGACATTTTTCCTATCATACGCAGAAACGCCTGTTTCTGTTTATACATTGCACAGTGTTTCCATGACTGCCCAGAGCGCGTGAATATAAGGCAAGCGATTGGTTGTCGGTTGCTAAGCAAAAGCAGTGCTAACCCTGCTACCCTGGGTAAAAAGCAGTGCTAACCCCAGATCTAAATTATGAGTGTGAAATGTTCCTTTACCCGGGATTAAAAGAGGTGTTTAGAACGTCGATAACCCGGGGTTAAAGGGATAGTTCGCCCAAAAAAAATGTTTATGTTTATCTGCTTACCCCCATGGCATCCAAGATTTAGGTGACTTTGTTTCTTCAGTAGAACACAAATGATGATTTTGAACTCCAACCGTTGCAGTCTGTCAGTCGTATAATGCATGTCAATGGTAACAAAATCTATGAGAGTAAAAAAAAAAAACATGCACAGACAAATCCAAATTAAACCCTGCGGCTTGTGACGACACATTGATGTCCTAAGACACTAAACGATCGGTTTGTGCGAGAAACCGAACAGTATTTTTGATGTAATAAAACCATGTTTTTTAGTGGTTTACTTCCATTTGTATAAAAACTGTTGTACTACAGGCACCATGTTTAAACTACGCCAGAGCGCGTACACACCTCACGCACCAGATGCCGTGCACGCGCTCAAGGCAGTTGGACATAGTGGTGTATTAGAAGTAAAAAATGATATAAATACTGTACGGTTTCTCGCACAAACTGATCGTTTCGTGTCTTAGGACATCAATGTGTCATCACAAACCGCAGGGTTTAATTTGGATTTGCCTGTGCATGTTTTTTTTAATCTCATAGATTTTGTTACCATTGACATGCATTATACGACTGACAGACTGCAACGGTTGGAGTTAAAATCATCATTTGTGTTCTACTGAAGAAACAAAGTCACCTACATCTTAGATGCCCTGGGGGTAAGCAGATAAACATCAAATTTTCATTTTTGGGTCAACTATTCCTTTAAGCGCAGTGTGCAAAGCCCTTTTGTCTCACAATTGTGACTTTATTTCTCGTAAGTGCTATTTTATACCTGCACTGCACAGCACAACTGTTTTAAACACTGATAATAAGAAATGTTTCTTGAGCACCAAATCAGCATATTAGAATGATTTCTGAAGGATCATGTGACACTAATGGCTGCTGAAAATTCAAAATAGAGAAGTTTTTTTTTAAAAAAAATTGTAATAATACTTCAAAATATTACTGTTTTACTGTATTTTTGATCAAATAAATGCAGCCTTGGCAAGAATAAGAGGCTTCTTTCAAAAACATTTAAATATCTTGCTGACCCAAAAAGTTTGAATGGTTGCATACATCTCACAGGTGAGACTTTCTATCTCACGAAGTATAAAGTTTATTTTGCATTCTCACAATTACATATTTTTTTGTGCTCTGCATAATGGGCTTCCATATTCTAAAGCATAAGTCTTACTGTAGTGCAACAATTACTTTTCAACAAAAGTCTCAAATGCTTGCACAGTACCTGTTACACTAGTGCAGATCATTTGACAGAAGTGCATGTAATTCTTTTGTTACGATGATAATGCAGTTATCATTGGTCGGTAATCATCTTACAGGCCATTTCCTCTGCTGAGATTAACAAAGTAAACAAATCAGTTCAGCATGACTTCTTAGCTTGCTACAGATACAGTGGTGCTGTTACAGCAATACTGGTTCCCGCTGGTCCGGGGCCTCACATGCACGTGCAACCTCTATACATGGTCACAGCTGATGGTCCCCTCTGTATCTCTGTCTCTTCAACAGGCCTGCCACACAGGAATGCGCTCCTACATTTACAATAAGAATTCTCTGATTGGCTCGCAGGCCGAGCACTGTGGCATGAGGACATACTTTTTCAGCGCCGACACACAAGAAGACATGAATGGCTGGATCCGGGCCATGAACCAGGCCGCACTGATGCAAAGCCATGGCGTGAAGAGGTCAGTCACCTCCTGCTGCTGCAACAACTCTCCTCTCAGGGCTGGTGTCTAGAAACAAAATCAGTGTCTAAGAAACCTGGACTATATGTTCCATTAAAAACAATAGGATAACCCTTACTTTTTTTTAAACAATTTTATTTTCCAGACATAAAACAGAGAAGGAACAACAGGCAGCAAGTGTGTTTTAAGTAATTTGGATGGATTTCAAAATCATCCAAGATACATAAAAATACTTATATATATATATTTTGATGTATAGGAGCATTTATTAGGTGTTTTCAAATCTGCTATATACAGGTGCTGGTCATATAATTAGAATATCATGAAAAAGTTCATTTTTTTATTGTAAATTATTTTTAAAAATGAAACTTTCATATATTCTAGATTCCCTACATGTAAAGTAAAACATTTCAAAAGTTTTTTTTTTTTAAATTTTGATGATTAGAGCGTACAGCTCATGAAAGTCCAAAATCCAGTATCTCAAAATATTAGAATATTTCCTAAGATCAATCAAAAAATGGATTTGCTAAACAGAAAAGTTCAAGTTCTTTAAAGTATGTTCATTTGTGCACTCAATACTTGGTCGGCAGCACATATTACAGCAAATGACTTGCTCCTAGCACAAATTACTGCATCAGTGAAGTGTGGCCTGAAAGTGATCAGCCTGTGGCACTGCTGAGGCACTATTGAGCCTTCAGATCATCTGTATATTGTTGGATCGACTGTTTCTCATCTTTCTCTTGAAAATATCCCATAGATTCAGGTCAGGCATGTTGGCTGGCCAATAAAGCACAGTAATATCATGGTCAGCAAACCACTTGGAAGTGGTTTTTGCACTGTGGGCAGGTGCTAAAGTCCTGCTGGAAAAGGAAATCAGCATCTCCATAAAGCTTGTCAGCAGATGGAAGCATAAAGTGCTCCAAAATCTCCTGGAAGATGGCTGCATTGACTTTGCACTTGATAAAACACAATGGACCAACACCAGCAGACATCACGGCCCCCCCAAATCATTACTGACTTCAGAAACTTCACACTAGACTTCAAGCAGCTTGGATTCTGTGCCTCTCCAGTCTTCCTTCAGACTCGGGGACCATGATTTCAACATGAAATGCAAAATTTACTTTTATCTGAAAAGAGGACTTTCGACCACTGTTCACTGTCCAGTTCTTTTTCTCCTTAGCCCAGGTAAGATGCTTCTGACATTGTTTCTGTTTCAGAAGTGGCTTGGTAGTCCTTTTCCTGAAGATGTCTGAGTGTGGTGACTCTTGATGCGCTGACTCCGGCTTCATTCTACTCATTGTGAAGCTCTCCCAAGTGTTTGAAATGGCTTTACTTGACAGTATTCTCAAGCTTGCGGTCATCCCTGTTGCTTGTGCACCTTTGCCTACCCAATTTCTTGCTTCCAGTCAACTTTGCATTTAATATGCTTTGATATTTCACTCTGTAAACAGCCACCCCATTCAGTAATGACCTTCTGTGACTTATTCTCTTTGTGGAGGGTGTCAATGATTGTCTCCTGGACCATTGCCAATTCAGCAGTCTTCCCCATTAGTGTGGTTTCAAAGAACAAGAGATACCCGGAATTTATACTGTAGGGATGGTCATTTAATGAAACTCAAATGTAAATATTCTAATATTTTGAGATACTGGATTTTGGACTTTCATTAGCTGTACGCTCTAATCAACAAATTTAAAAAAAAAAAAAAACTTTTGAAATGTTTTACTTTACATGTAGGGAATCTAGAATATATGAAAGTTTCATTTTTTTAAATAAATTACAATAAAAAAATGAACTTTTTCATGATATTCTAATTATATGACCAGCACCTGTGTGTGTGTGTGTGTGTGTGTGTGTATATATATATATATATATATATATATATATATATATATATAAGTCCTGCATGGTCCAGTCAAACCCCAGTGGATTTCATCCTTACAAGTTCTTGTTATTCTGTCTCGGAAATATGACACATTAAAAAGTTAAATAATTATGAAAGCCATTAGCCATTTAAAAAATAGCTCAAGATTTTAGACATGCGAGTCTGAAAAAATGCCCAGTATTAATTCTTCTTTCCTCTCCACTCACTCTCGAATTTCCTCGATTTAACCTTCATTATACTTTATATTCCTAATCCTCTAATACTGTGTTTTATTTGTGGCCTTTATATAGGCTAATGTAAGGATTGATATTTCCTATTATTTCATGCACAACAGAAGTGAAGTAATCTTAAATGGATAGTTAAGTCATCATTTAAATCATCAAGGGAAAATTAAGTCATCATTTACTCACCCTGGTGTCGTTCTAATGCCGTATTTCCTTCATTCATTTTATGGACCACAAAAAGATAATGTTTAAAAATGTCCTGCTCGTGCTTGTCCATACAATGGCAGTGAATAGCGACCAGCATCAAGCTTTTTCAAAAAGGATGATCCCATGAATGATCCCATGCGACACATGCTGAATATTCCAAGTGTTCTGAGGGTATACGAAACAAATCAAAATTTAATGTATTATTTAACTAAATTCTTGACCTTTACCGTCAGTCTTCTCTGCACGACTGCATGACGTGCACGTTCCCGAGACTCTATTAGCGCCGCAGTTTGCTCTGTCTCGCCCAGAAAAAGCTCACAGGTTGTGAGAATTTAATGTGATGAACTTAGATTAGGTCAAGAATTTAGTTAAATAATGCATTAGATTTAAGTTTGTTTTTCACCAAACACTACCATATACCCCCAGAACACATGGAATATTTAGCATGTGTCGCATGGGATCATTCTGTGATACTTTTGCGTCTTTTTTTAAAAAGCTTGATGTTGGTTGCTATTTACTGCCATTACATGGACGAGCGGGACTTTTTTTTTTTTTTTTTAATTCTCAGTAAACGATGATTTTATTTTCATTTTAGGGTGAACTATCCCTTTAACTGGTTTCTGCACTACTTCTATATTTAATCAGACTCATTGAGGCTGTCCAATGACATCACAACAGCCGACGTTCAGGGTTATAGCTTGAATTTAACCCTTGACTATGCTCTATTCATTTCTTACTCAGGAGGCTGGCAACACAAGTCCATGCAAAGTGGTTGTCTTTCGGTGTGTACCAAAGTTTGGTAAAATCTGACTTGCAAATTCACGAAGCACAAAGATATTAGTTTTATAGCGGACCTAAACATCACCTAAAGTTAAACATCACATAAGAAGCTTTTGGCTGAATTCAAAGCACACACAAATTCAAAGTTTGCATGGTTTGCATTATTGTATGGGCTGAAGTAATTTTGTCCACTCAGTGACTGCAGCTTTTACTCTTTGTGCTAACTTGGTTGTGTATTTGAAATAGCTACTTTTTAAAAAGTCATTTTGGGGATTTTTTTTTTTTTTTGCCCAAAAATGATTGGATCCTTTTAAGATATGAATTTTGAATCCAAATAAAGCATTTCAAAACTTCTTAAGTTACTTGTAGATGTGTTCTAGTGATTTAAGCTCATGTCTGATCCACAGATCAGGGGTACAGCAAAAGCAGTGTGGTATTCTCGCTCACCTGCTCTTTTTGTGCTGGTGCAGAGGCACAGTGCCATAGTTGTGGACACTTTGACACTGCAGCTCTGAGGAGGAGTATCACTGCGGCACGCTGCAGGCAGTTGACTATGGGCCGCCGGCCCAAACACAGCACTCAGACTGGGGCGTGATGTTAGTGTGCTGCCCCCATGCTCTTCACTTACATTAGCGCAGAGAGGGTTTGTCCTTAGGGCTTTCCTTATAGCTGGGCTTTTATAGTGTACATAAAAAAGAGGAGTAGGTGGTTAATAACCATGAAGGTGGTTTATAACGTTGTTTATGGTTGGTTGGACTAGTGTAGTGGCTGTATTTGTTGTACTTTGTAGGCAAAGGCTTTTACACAAGCATGTGGATTGTTGGCAGTGTTGCTATTCTTGCCATTCTGATGCCAGACCAGAGGGGTGAGATGTCACATTTAGTGCTGCTGTACTGTATTTAATTGACCTTCTTCTGTAGGCCCTTAGTTTATTTGAAGGAGATTTTGGATGTAATATAACAGCACCATCTAGTGATATATTCACATTATTGCATGTGAAGATTGCAGCTGTATAAATTTGATTTATAGTGTTTTGATGCATTTCAGATCTCCTTTTGTTTTTGTTAGTTTCACTTTTAAATGCTTCATTCAAATGTGTTTTAAATATTACTATTACAGATTTAGACCATTGGGCTGATCTAATAAAGCAAACGAGTAGCTGAAATTAATTAATTGTGATTATAAATTATATATTTGTATTAATTATGTTAAATTTATTAATTAATTATGCCATATCTGGTCAAATTATAATAAATTATCAGGTTGTGCTACCTATGTATCACCTGTTTAAAGGAATAGCTCATCCAATAATGATATTGAATATTGATAATAATTATTGTCATTATTTACACGTCTTTTGAAGCCAAAATGTCTTCCTTTGAGCACAAAAAGATTTAGGGTTGCTGAATGCCCAAGCTGCTCTTTTCCATAGAATGAAAGTCAGTGGTGACCACAGTTGTCAAACATATTCAAGGCATATTTTTAAATTTTCTTAGATTTCGTCTTCACAGAGTGATCATATACAAGACAGTTTCTACAAAAATATGAAGCAGCACAACTGGTTTCAACATTGATAATAAGAAATGTTTCTTAATCACCAAATTAACATATTAGTATGATTTCTGAAGGATCACGTGACACTGAAGACTGGAGTAATGGCTGCTGGGAATTCAGCTTAGCATCAAAGGAATAAATTACATTTTAAAATATATTAAAAAATATATTTTTAAGTTGTAATGATATTTCTACAACATTACTGTTTTTACTGTATGTTTGTTTAAATAAATACAACCTTGGTGAATATTATTTGGAGAGTCTTATTTCAAAAGCATTAAAAATCTCCAAATTTATGGACAGTTGTGTATAAAATATATAGGTGTGTGAGTTATATGGGCTACTTTTATGATGCATTTATGGTACATTTTTGTCCTTTTTGGAGCATGACAGTCCCTCGTACCCTCCTCTTTCATTCTGTAGAAGAAAGCAGCTCTAAATGGTAAAATATTCTTTTGATGATCCACGAAAGAAAGAATGCCATATACGTTTAAAACATTAAATGAAAATAGATTTAGTTAACTATACATTCAGTTCAAGGTCAGTTATCAGCACATTGAGTTGTAGATTTAGTCAGAATTAATTCAAAAGTCTAAACTCATTTCTGTCCTTTTGCTTCCTAGCATACATCAGAAATAAGTCTAATAAGTTACAGGTCATTTGAAGCTTAAATATGAACTATATTTATTTTCTACTGTTAAATAACTCCCTTTCGCTCCACAGAGAGACTGAAAGAAGCTCCAAACCTGAGCAGCATGCAGTCCCTCAGACCAACCATTTCAGCAGCAGCATCAAAAGCTCCTCCCAGGCCGAGGGCCTCCAGCAGTCAGCTCATGTGGAGGTGGCAGAACTGAGGCTGGAGCGAGATGGGGAGGAGTGCTACGTTTACAGCAAGGAAGTCTCGGAAGATCCTGTTAAAACCATTTCCCCTGGAGAGATGGAGATGGAGGGGCTTTCCCAATCAGGTGCCCATTCACGCCCGCCATCCACGGCACCCACTCACAGGAACGGGCTGCCCTCCTCAGGCATGCCCCCTGATCAGAACGGGAACATGGTGTATAAGAGGGGTCTCGTCCCCCGTACAGACACAGAGAAAAAAGTACAAAGGAAAACTGCACTGGCTCAGGTCGAGCACTGGGTGAAGGTGCAGAAAGGAGACCCCAAAAGGTCAGTTTTGTTTGTGTAGACAACCTTATTTGCGCTGTAATGGGGAAAAAAATCCTGGAAAACCATACAGGGTTGTGTGTAATATGCTCATTAAATGATGTAACATTGAGAACTCAAGCCATTGTAGGATTCTGTATCCATATAGTTTCTTCTTATAAAGGAGCTCCCTCTAGTGGTTGTGATAAAATCACACTGAATATTAAAGGGAATGTTCTGTGTTCACTGGGAATTCTAGCAACAGCATTCTGGTTACTACTGAAAGTCCTCCCTATGTTTGCAAAAAACAAAAATGACATTTACATTATTGCACTTAGAATAAGAGCCAGTCTCTTTAAAAAGCACCTTTATATTAAGTTTTTTTTTTTCCCCCACTGAAATGTATGTGTAATATATATTAACTATATCTATAATATATATAGTTAATAATAACATATATTATATTCTATTCTATTATTATTTTTATGACTTTATTAGTATATTAATAATAATTTAAATATTATGTTTTCAAGTAGGGCTGTGCGATTAATCCTTTTTTTTTTTTTTTTTTTTTTTCGATTTTGGTTTCCAACGATTATGAAAACGAGATAATCAAGGTAAAATGATTATTGTGCCACTGCCACATTCAGCGGTGCGCTTTCGATCCTCCCTAAGCCAAACTTAACATCTAAATCAGATGTGGAACACGTTTGGTATTAAAAAGTGTTATTAAAAGTGCATTAAGCCACGAAAGAAACACTGTGCGGCTTTCTGTGTGCATGTGAGTCAGAGCCGAACGTGGATAAGCAAATGGGCTTTGGATACACGCTTAAATGCTCAAATAAACTATACACAAAAATGTCAAAATGATTTTGCGAGTATTTGTGTAAACAGTCTGTGTTGTCACAAATACACAGTTAAGAAAGAAAACACGCGTGTAACAGTATATTCAGGGTTCCTACGCAGTTTGGAAAAGTATGGAATTTGATTTGAGTAATTTCCAGGTCTGGAAAAATATTTGTGTTTCCAGACTATTGGCTCTATTCAGTTTTCTAATTTATCATACCTGCAAACTAGTCACTTTTTGGCGAAATTAGCCGTTTTGAATCAAAATACGTCATTTATGTGAATCGTTTTGAGCCGAAGAGTTTTTTTTCAGGGTGAGTGTGTGTGTGTGTGTGTGTGTCACAAGATTCTCATAAGAATAGAAAATGGGCTACTTTCCCATAGACTGGAGTGAGTCTCGATCTTTCTTGGTGCTCTGTGGCGTGACAGACCGCTGTAGTGCTCGTGAACCAACCATCTCTTCCGCTTTACTAGTTACAACACAAAATAAACATGAATGAACATCCTCAGATATGTTGAAAGATACAGTACAACTTACCAAAATCTGTATCATGTCACATGTAATCGATCAATCAGTGTTTCAACCGCAGAAAGGCGTCAATAAAACAGCTTGTAAAAAAAAAAAAAAGCCATTCAATGTCCAAAAACTCATTATTCAGCTACAAAAATGAACTTCAAGAGGAGCAGTTTGCTAAATATATGCACTATAGGCTATTGCATATTCATTGTATTTGTACTTAACATGTACTTTGATATTGAATGTATAAATCCGTTTTAAGACACCCACGATTTAAATGTTTAGGCCTACATAAAAAAAAGAGTAGAAAAATAATTGTTATTCAAAATTTATTATAATGTTATAATAAAAACTTCCTTATGTGTAATTTAGCCTATATGTAAGTAGCTTACAAATCAATTTTAACCTAATATTATAATGATGTAAACTGTCAGACTGCGCTTGTGTAGGCTACTCGTCCTCGTAGGCTACTCTATAGAAATGCTTCGATAACAACAGCCAATACCGACAACAGAGCAAACACTGACCAGAATGGATAAATCACAGAACAATGTCTATAAAGTAAATGTATCGAATTAATAGACCAATTAAATATTTACGCCTATGTAGCGAGTGGTATGGTCGGAAAGGGAAACAAACTAAGTCACTATGCCACCCTGTTAAACGGAATATATTAGTACATGTAGATTAATCCCCAACAAAAGTCACACAGGTACATGGTTTTAAGAAGAGAAGGGCCTAGATGTGAATACTAAATACAAAACTTTATTTCAACAATCAAACACTAATTTAAAAATCACTAAAAAACTGTAGGACCCGGACTACAAACATGAAGCAGAGAAAACACAGAAAAGGAGACAGAGGCTTACCAATGGCAGAAATCGTTTGGAAGGAGGTCTGGAAATTTGAGTATGGAAAAGTATGGAATTTTGAAATGGAAAATGTGTAGGAACCCTGTATATTGGATCCGTGCGCTAGCTCTTAAAGTGACAGCAGCCTAATAAACTGCTATCTGTCATTAATGATATTCAACAACAAATGACAAAGGAAGATCACTCACTGATCTTTACTGAATATCTTAACTAGCTTTAAAAAGGATTAATCTATATTTAATGTATACAGTAAAAGTATGAAGTGGTGTTTTACATGAGATTATTCAATTTCTGTTGTATGGCTATTACTTAAATGAATACCACTGTTAGTACATCTTCTTGAAAAACTTAAAACACTTTTTAATTTGTATATTTGCTCTGTTGTATTTATTTGTCCATTTTGTTTGTAATTAGTTTCTTAGTTCTTATTGGATTGTATTTTACTTTTACTTTTGTAATTGTTTTGAAGACTTTTACTTACATTAGTTAGCCTAGTTTTTTGCTGAAGTATCGATAATTTAAAAAAAAAAAAAAGTAAAATGACTCGTATCGTGAAATAAGACTTTGATTGTATCGCCCACCAGTGTTTAAATAACCGTGATTTCAATATTGACCAAAATAATCATGATTATTATTTTTGCCATAATCAAGCAGCCCTATTTTCAAGTATTGTAGTATTATTCATTATTATTATTATTATTATTATTATTATTACAAAAAAAAAGAAAGAAAGAAAAAAAAAAAAAGCCCTTACAAAAAGAACCAGCCTCTAGAAAACAAACAAAAAAACATCTTTGTATTAAACATAGCACTTTCCCTAAAGGTTTTTCCCCCCTGAAATTTATATCTGTAGCATATATTAAAATTAAAGATCAAATTGATCAAATATTAAATATCTATAACATATTAAAATGTTCTTATTTGTGTTATTTTATTAGAATAATAAATAAGAATAGTAAATATTACATGATCAAATATTAGATAATAAAATATTAATTATTGTATGTATTTATTTATTGATTATTATTATTATTAATTTAATTTGCAGATCAAAATGTTTCTCAGCTCAGAATAAAACCATTTTAGGGAGAAAAAAAAAAAAAAAAAGAGTAAATGGTTTTCTATAAATATTGTGTACGTATTGCATATGTATGCTAATTGACAGAGGGCAGAAATATTAATAATAAAAACCTTAAAATTACAGCCATCCCACTGCTGAGTACACCCTACCCAGACGGACGCCGCCTCTTCAGCCTAAGTCCGTCATGATGGAGACGTACCAGTCATTGCCAAAGACCACTCGCCACCACTCCGGAGGCAGTTCCCCCCCAGTGCCCCGCAACCTGCCTAGTGACTACAAGTATGCCCACGACCGTCTCAGTCACTTTCGTATGTCCACTGATGAGCGTTTGGCCACTAAAGAAGGCATGGTGTGGCAGCTGTACGAGTGGCAGCAGCGCCAACAGTTCCGCCACGGAAGCCCCACCGCGCCAGTCTACACCGGGCCTGACTACATGGACACATCTGGCTTCAGGGTCACTCTGGAAATGCCACGATCCATATCTGTGCCCCCATCACCATCTGACATACCCCCATCTGGGCACCCTTCCAAGTCCTTGTCCCCACGCAGGCCCCACACTCCCGCTGACAGGGTGACGGTGCGCCCGCTGGATGACTTCGCCATCGTGGACACACCCAGTTTGGGTTCTCCCAGAGGAATATGTTCCCAGATCTCAAAGGTAGGGAATGTCAAGCAGTTCACATAATCTCACAAATTTTAAATTAGTTGTGGCAAGTTCTTCT
Source organism: Ctenopharyngodon idella (assembly GCF_019924925.1). Classification (NCBI taxonomy): domain Eukaryota; kingdom Metazoa; phylum Chordata; class Actinopteri; order Cypriniformes; family Xenocyprididae; genus Ctenopharyngodon; species Ctenopharyngodon idella. The sequence goes on from NC_067226.1 coordinate 4,316,126, forward strand.
CTTTGTTCAGACCACAGGAGTTTTGACCACCAAAGGCGTAAAGGGTTATGGGAAAACTGAGTTTCCCTCTACTCAGGCTTTGATTTGGACTTTGTGACAGGATTCACACAGTCTTCACTCAGGGTTTGACTCCCAGGTGCAGAGGGTGTGTCTAAAGAGAGCGTTTTTGTTTATGTGTGTTGCTGAAGTTGCTTGTGTGACAAATAGTAGCATCTGCCGGCTACACCCCCCCACATGAGAGCGCCGCTCCCAGCGGCGCATTCACACGCGGCAGCAGTCACAGAAGCCTCTGTGCCTCTTACAAGTTAACATACTGTCACGACCATTTCTGCTCTGCGTACGCTGGGACTCGTGTGAACTCACTAATTACATGCCTCCAACAGAAAGATTCACAGAAGCTGTCAAATAACAGATAGAAAAACACAGCTTCAGTCAGTGTGCAGTGATGCCACAAAGAATATCTCAGAGGAATCTAAAAATCTGAGACTAGTGAAAATGCTTTCATTATTGTTTCATTACATATTATATCAGCATAACAATTGACATAACAATTATGAGATTAAAATTAACATTTAATTTCAGAATGGCTTAACACAATGGTTCTCAAACTTTTTAGAGGGGCATACCCCCTGAAGCATTTAACATCTTTCTACGTACCCCCTCACTTTCACTTAGACTGCAGTCACACCTTTTCAATTAAGGGACAATAGTCGCCCCCTTAAATTGATTTTCCAATGTATTTTTTTTTTTACCTTTATAAATACCTTTTTAAAATAAATGATGTTTTAAATAAAAAAGGTTAAATTGAGAAAGAAATATGCAATGATGGTAAAAACAAAGTGATACTTTTAAATATTAAACTAAAATCACAAGTAGGTGGCCGTAAGTCACTGTCTTAGTGAGTGAGTCATTGAATCATTTATTCATTCATTGAGTAATGAAACAAGTGGCTGCATTTATGAATGGGTCATTGAATCATTTACTTGTATGATTCATTCAGAGCCGCAGATTCATTCACGAAACACCGCTGCGTGTTGCAGTTCTTCTGTGGCTTTCGTTGCAACTATTATTTCTTTGTAAAATTGAGCAAACAATACTGACAGTACTCCATTTAAAATGTTTATCACTTAATATTACCCTTTTTTGTTGTTGACAACATTTGCAATCGTGTGGATATTTGGGGAAAATTTTGCTTTCTTGCTTGTATAATATATTATCAACATTAAAAACGACAGGGTTTTTGTATCAAAGAAAGTTTGAGTTTTTAGTCGATCTCTATGCACAGCCTGTGTTTATAAGGCTGTTTGTTCTTCATGCTAGTAAGTGCTATATCCCCACTTTTACAAAGGTAAATTGTCGAGAATGGCAATGATGTAGCGCGATTTGCTAAGACAGCATCTGCACGCAACATATTTGCATGCTGCTTGTATGGATGCAGTCAGTTTTGACCGCAAAAGATTGGATGTCACAACATTTTGCCTGTTAGAAATACATGCTCGGTTTTAATGTTATTTTAAGGTGGGGTAGAATTAAATGAATGGCAAAACTCAGGATTTCGTTCGCATACCCCCTCTTGTCACCTCATGTACCCTCAGGGGTATGCGTACCCTAGTCTGAGAACCACTGTTATTTTGTTTGTCCCTTTTTGCTTTACTTACAATAACATTGAAGCCGCACAAACTCCACAGGTTTGTGTAAAACCCGATGACCATGTTCTCGAGCATGATTTTAGAATGATTGAAAGAGAACACACGATCATTGTGACAAATTTGCTTATTTGATTAGTGAAATCTTAAATATTTCTTTATAATTTTCTTCATATTGTTGCTTTAAATATTCAAATTTAAATAAAGTCTGTTTATTTCCAATTTTAAAATAGATTTTGAATCCCAGATTTTCAGTGAAGTATCACACTTTTGTAGCCCACTGAAGAGTATGTAAGTGAGTATACACAAACACTACTGTTAAGTTTGGTGTGAGTAATTTGTTGAAATTAATAGTTTTATTCAGCAAGGATGCATTTAAATTTATCATAAGTGACAATTGAGACATTTATAATGTTACAAAAGATTCATATTTCAAATGAATGTTGTTCTTTTGAACTTTCTATTTGAAAAGAATCCTGAAAAAACAATGACTGTTTCCACAAAAATAAAGCAGCTGTTTTCAACATTGATAATAAGATTTTTTTTTTTTCTAATCAGTATGTTAGAATGATTTCTGAAAGATCATATGACACTGAAGACTGGAGTAATGGCTAAATTTAAAATATATTAAAACAGTTATCTTAAATTATAATAAAATTTATAATAATAATATTTTAATAATAATAAATATTAATAATGTTTTACTGTATTTTTGATCAAATAAATGCAGCCTTTGCAAGCATAAGAGACTCATTTCAAAAACATTAAAATTTTACTGAACCCAAACTTCTGAAAAGTAGTACATAAAATTTATACATAAATTTAATAGGGAAAGTGTCTATTTTGTTGGTGTAGCTTGTGATTATTTCAGTTTTTTTCTGCATTTCAATCACTTTTTGCCTTTAAAATAGTTCTGCAGAGTGACACTTTTCACGTATTTTGATATTTGTTTCAAAAATAGATATTAAACATTTTATTTTTGAAAGTACATATATTGTAATCTCTTAACTAATGTGGAGGAATAAGTACTACATGCATGAAATTAGAGAAGAATTAGAAATGTTGTTTTCTAAAAGTAGTTTCAGATAAACTATATATATCACACAAAAGGACACTGCCTGAGTTGAGATGTCAACTATACTGCTGCTGAAGCCTATCTATAGATGCATCTTAAAGGCTAAAGAGTTTTTCATAGAGTGGTTTCATGGACCTCCATGGTGGATCACTAGACTGTGTTTAGCTGATAAGATTTGCCAAAGGCTAAGCAAAGCGCCCAGTAAACCGCCTCAGCAGTGGTCTCTTTCTTCTGATCTTGTATTTAAATAAAAAACCTATTATACAGCAAAAATGCAGTGCCATGGGATTCGCATTGGAAACAGAGTCTACAGTGCTACTCTGCTGGTAGCAAACAAATGTTATTTTAAGAAAGCAGGTTGGAGATAATTTATGTGTAGTTAATTAAATCTCTTGTTGTTTGTGTCCTTTTGAGGTGCTATGATGGGCCTAGATGAAGAATTTTGTATGTTAAGCAAAACTGTCAAACCCTCGAAGCCCTGTGGCACATTGGAAATCAAGCACACACTTTCTTAACTAAAATAAACAGATGAATGAGTAAAATGTGCTCTGCTGAGCCCTAGTTTTGTGCTAAACTTTGAAACTGACTTTTACTTGACTTCAAAAACGTACAGTGTCTGTAAACTAAAAATTGAGAATTTGATAATAGTAGCGAGAGGACTGTGAATTTCTTCATTTTCATCATCAACGTCACCATTCTGTATAATTTTGTGTCTCTGCAGACCTCGCAAATGGAAAGGAGATCCATGCCAACAATGGGCTACATCACACACACAGTCAGTGCACCAAGTCTGCATGGAAAAACGGTAAGACTTCCATAAAGAACAGACTTTTTCACAAGAACAATCTAGGAAACGTAGGGAAACAGAAGATCTGCTTGGTGGATTGCATTTCGACCCACAAGGAGCGTTTTGCTTTCTAGTTTTGAGAAAGTGATCTGAGATATGTCGTTAAAGCCTGGCAGTTACAGTTCGCCACTCTTATTGGCCAAATTTCACAACATCTTACCGCCGCCCTAGTGGTCACCTCCTGAAGTGCTTTCTTTCCCGTCTCCCCGCTGTCCTGCAGCCGGAGGAGTTGACCCTGCTGCTCATCCAGCTCAGGAGACACCGGGCCAAGATGGCCAGCGTGCACAGCGACACATTCACACACCTGCAGAACCAGCACAACGGCCTCTCAGGCCCCAGTTTGCAGGTTAGAGGGTCACATTTCCCCCTCAACCCACCCTGAGCATATCATGCCCCCCTTTTCCCTAACCCCCATTCTGTGCTCATCTTTACAGTCGTGCGCTGTTGGTTCTAGTTGTGATTGCGTTGGTTTGGTGTTAGCTCTCCGTTAGCATGGAGTCTGCGGTAGAACGTTACAGCTTGGGCTGCGCAACTTGACGTAACAGCCTGTTTTGTGTTTTTGAAGAACCTTTCCTCTGCATTTTGCTTTTTTTGGACTTTTTTGTAGTTTCTTCCTCTCTTGTATTTTGGATCCTCAGATTGCTTCTCAGATGTTAACAGCATGTTGCTTGTTGACTTGCCTGCAATTCACATGAATGAATGATGCCATGAACAGAAATCATATGGTTTACTTGTGTATATGAAATTTTAGATATGAAATGTGTCAGAAAGGTTTATTAGTATAAACATTTGGTAGAACAGACATAAGCTGTGTCCCATTCCACTCTCTAGATCTCTGTCGGTTACAGGGTTGCACATTAAAGGATTCGTTCACTTCAGAATTAAAATTTCCTGATAATTTACTCACCCCCATGTCATCCAAGATGTTTGTCTTTCTTTCTTCAGTCGAAAAAAAAAATTAGGATTTTTGAGGAAAACATTCCAGGATTTCTCTCCATATAGTGGACTTCAGTGGGGTACAACGGGTTGAAGGTTTCAATGCAGCTTCAAAGGGCTCTACACGATCCCAGACGAGGAATAAGGGTCTTGCTAGCGAAATGATCAGTCATTTTCTAAAAAGAAAACGTGGTAGGGTGAAAAACTCATTTTCTCCTCCAACTTCAAAATAGTCCAAAATAGTTGTTTTACCTTTTTCTGTAAAGGGTGTTTAACTTGATCGTTCGCTTTGTAGACACCGAATCGGTACTTCCGCCTATGTCACGCGTGACCTTATCAACTTGATTACGTAATGAGTGGCGCATCGCAGAGCAGTGCAAGACGAGCATTTGTGGTTAAAAAATATATAAATTTAAATTTTTTTTTTTAGAAAATGACCGATCGTTTTGCTAGATAAGACCCTTATTCCTCAACTGGGATTGTGTAGAACACTTTGAAGCTGCGTTTAAACTGCAATTTAGACCTTCAACCCGTTGTGCCCCAGTGAAGTCCACTTATGGAGAAAAATCCTGGAATGTTTTCCTTAACAACCTTAAGTTCTTTTCGACTGAAGAAAGAAAGACAAACATCTTTTATGACATGAGTGAGTAAACTATCAGGAAATTTTAATTCTGAAGTAAACTAATCCTTTAAAACTAGTATTCTACAACATTGACAGCATTGTTGTAAAATGCTTCATTGTATACAGATATTTGCAATGTGTAAAAGGGGTTCATTTCATATTTTCTTAAATCACATTATTGAAAAAATTAATGCTCTAAATGAGTAAGTATATAGAGTGAAGAAACAAATAATTTTTTTGTTCAATAAACTTATGACACCTGAGTTCAAATTGAAGATGCTAAATTGGCAGTAACTATTTCGCTTGTTGTAAATAGGAATTAAAAATGAAAAAAGAAGGGTCAATAACCTATCACATGCACTTTTACAAAGTGTTATAATGTACCAGCATTTAGATTTATAGTGTCCATGAAAATCAGTCTCACTCTTGAATGCTGTACTCTCATCCATGAGTCACGTGACCTCTTTCTTCATTTCCCACTTAAAGGCAGATGACACTTACATCCAGCTGAAGAAGGACCTGGAGTATCTAGACCTGAAGGTGGGCTCTAGTGGATCTGCCTTCACCTTCTTCCTCCGCCCATCTTCTCCCTCTCTCCTCAAGGCATAAATTCTTCCTGATTTATCCCCCCTCCTTATTCTCTGTAACAGCTGCTCTGCTCTCTAACCCTGAAGGATGTGTAGAGTGAATTTTGAAACCGATGATTAAATTTACATCAGTCAATATTCACAGAGAGCAATGCGTAATTTTAAGCTTTTACTGCTAAAAATCAGATTTTATGCTGCAATTTAGCAATAAAAGTCTTGGCGGATGCATGAATGTAGTGACTAGTGATGGCTGCAAATGTTAAGAGTCCAGGAGGAGAGTTTGACAATTAAAGGTCAGATGGATGCTAGAATCTGATTCTGAATTGTCTTTGCTACTATATGTGCAATGGCATAAGTTGCATTTAGGGCTGCATGATATTGAAGAGAAATGCTGTATATGGTAACTTGTTAAAGGGGTGGTTGATTATGATTTCATTTTTTTAACTTTAGTTAGTGTGTAATGTTGCTGTTAGAGCATAAACAACATCTGCGAAGTTACGACGCTCAAAGTTCAAAGCAAAGAGAGATATTTTCTTTTAAAGAATTCTCTGTTTAAGAACTACAACCAATGGCTGGTAGGGACTACAACGAGCTTCTTCCCGGGTTGGTGACATCACTAACCCTAAAATTTACAAAAACCCCGCCCCCTGAGAACACGCAACAAAGGGGGTGAGGCCATGTTATTACAATACAGTACATAACACAAATGCATGTCATAAAAGCAAGATGACAACATGACAAGTTATAACCGTAATTAAACTAAACTATACCTGTTATATTCTCATATATTCTCTGGCTCTGTAGGCATCTTACAACAGTTCCTACACGAGCGATGTATCCACCTTATTCCTACGCCCTATGACGCTTTGCGCGAATTATGGGTGTAACTTCCGTTAAGCTGTAAACAGTCAGTGAAAGGCTCGCTCTATGAACGCAATTATACGTTTTATTTTTAAACTGGGTACAATGAGATTATTCTACTCGCCCTTCAACCAACGAACATTAAAAGGACATTTAAAAGTGTAAAAGCATCAACAAGGTACTTTCAACAGGCCATGAAAAAGCGGGATTCTTTCCACAGCAATAACGGATGGGTTAAATATAACTATAGTGATATATATCTGCATTATGTTATATACGTTGCCTTAATAAAAAATGTTCATGAACTTCAGCATTGCGTGATACTATTTCAAAGTGATTTCCATCATTTTTATAGATAATAAATTGTATTTACCTGAGATTCTTCGTGCATTCCAGTGAATTATTAATGGGATATATCGTAAATTATATCGGGAGAACAGACCACAAATGTGCAGTATATGTTGTCCTTTTTCATACTATTACAGCAGAATGCAAAGGGACAAAAAAAAATTATCACGAGGATAGAAAGCAGCGACTGAAAAGAGCTCTTGCCATAGATATTCTTGTTATAACATGTCACGTTAAAATACCAAGCGTTACGTTATTCTCATGATATCTGAAAATAAAACATGAAAGAAAAATTGACAGCTCATTCAGTCAAACTGACGGATAAGCTTTATTTGTAGAGCAACCTTACGATTTGAAACAATTCGTTTGTCTTTTTTAATTGGAAGTTCCCCAAACCGGAAGTGGGAATCCATAATTCGAAACGCAGTAGGCTAGTGAGGAATAAGGTAGATAGATTATCATGACAGAATATGCTAATCAATGACTTTAAGATAGTTAACTCCACATCAGCTACATAAATTCATTAACTAACCATTCAGAAATGTCCTGTTGCATTCTACATGTTCTTCTTGAGTCTCTCAATCATTGTCCGACTCCGGTTTGAACATAAAAGGCTGAACATTTTCTGACATTTTCAGTGAGTCTGCGTGAGTAAATCGGAGCTGCTAACATGAGCTCTTGAAACTCCGCCCTCTGCTTAGGAGCAGCAGCTTATTTGCATTTAAAGGGACACACCGAAAAATAGAGCATTTTTGCTCACCCTCAAAAAAGTGACAAATTTAACATGCTATAAAAAATCATCTGTGGGGTATTTTGAGCTAAAACTTCACATACACACTCTTTGGACATCAGAGGCTTATTTTACATCTTGTAAAAGTGGCATTATATGGCCCCTTTAAAAAATGCAATATGTGATGTTTTAATGCTGTGTAATATAAATATATTTAAAAACTGAAAATGATATAACCAACATACATGTTTCACATTCATCTGCTGGTGACTTAGATTAACTCATCTTCTCAGACTAGTTTGCGATGAGAGCGTCAAAACAGCTTGACATACAATAAAAGAAAAAAAATCTGTAGAAAAACAGAAAATTCCTTTTATATTAACAATACATTGAACCTTATTTTTACAGACTTTTCTTGTACGCAAGACGATCATTTGTTGTGTATTTTCTGCATCAACCTAAAACTTTGATTTTTCGTAAATGTTTGAAGTATTAAAGTATCAAATCAAGCCACTGTAAAATGCATATCACAATTTGAACATTTGCAATATTTTTTATAAATTCAATATATCGTGCAGCCCTAGTAGCCTTTTTAGCTCTTATATATGGTTTCTCCTCTTTTGTCACAAACTTTATGGTCACTGACTTTTCCGATCCTCTTTGATGTAGAGTGCATTACTTGATTTAATAATTCATATTTCAAATGTATATTTCCAATGTATGCCTAAATTTATACCCACAGTTCACAGAAACCCTTTTTATCTTCATTTCAAACAGATGAAAAGTATTGAACCTCTCATCTATTCGGTACACAGTGCGTTCTGTTTGAATGTAAGGATGGTGTGTGCACAAAATGTGACCACTTCATGCCTTCACCTGCTGCAGTGATGTAATCCCCCCTGGACCGTTATTGTTGTGTGCCTTGCACATGATCATACCCATATGCATGTGCTATTTTTTTTTTAAGGGCGTCCAAAGTTGTTCTTTTGGTAAAATATCAGTACTGCTCTGATGAGGAATTGTCATAAAGATTTCATTGTAATTGTGACCATTATGTGAAGGCTGTGCTGATTATTTCAGTGCGAACATTAAGCATCATGAAATTATTCTAGAGTCTGAGGTTTGCTGTTAATGAGTGAACGTTTACAGACAGCTGCTCTTACTTATGCAGTATCCTTTAGCTAACCCTTGTTTATCACTAAATGATTCACTCCCACATGAGTTCATGTCAAGTTCACTGCCGATGAAAGTATTGATACTTTGCCAAAGAAAGAGCAGCGCTTTGGGTGGATCGTTGCGGCTATCCCCAAATACCCCAGTTTTTATTTGTTCGTAAACACATCTCTGAGCTTCCAAAAACAGTGTTGGTTTGTTTTGTTATGCTTTTTTTTTTTTTTCATCTTGAGATATTACCATTTTGTTCTTTTTAGTTTGCCAAAGCACAGTTTGTTTACATGATTTCAGCAACCTTTTGTCAGTAGAATGTGCAGTCTTGTTGGTTGGTTGCTTGATCGATGCAACCTTATAGCCTCATAGTCTTGATGTTGATACTAATGTTGTTGATAGTGTATGAGCTTTTGCATTTTGTCAACAGGTAACTGGACGTGACTCTCTTAAAGATCGACCACCTCGGCCTGTTAAAATAGCTGAAAGTGACATAGATGTAAGTTCTCTTCTCTCTTTGTTAATGCCCACTTTCTGACCCCCGTCTCCCCTTTCGTTCTCTCTGTTTGCATTTCACAAACGCTGTGTCTCAAGCCTGAATTTGTGCGAGTAAACACAGGCATCGGAGCGAGGCGGCGGTACGCGCTGTGGGGAGAAGCAAGCTTTCTCGGTGTCAAGAAGAAATTGAAATTATTGACGAGGGCTTTTTATATTCAATGCCCAATTTAAAGAGAAAAATACATGCAATGGGATTTTATACTTTGGGCTTGTAAATTTTTCAGTTTGATTTTTGTATTCCAGTGCTCTCACTGTTTTCTTTTGATTGGAGGTAAATAATCTGGAAGTCCTGGCTTTTCATCATTAACATTGTTTCAGTTTAACAATTTATACGAGTTTTGTTGGTGGATTTATCTGTGTGATGAATTTTTAATGTTGTTAAAACAACTATATATGGCTGTAAAATAATAACAGCTTAATAATTAATCGGAGGGAATGATAAACAGAGTAGAGAATAAACAGGCAGTGTGAAGAAGACTGTAAACAAGACACTTCTGCAGCTTTCGTCTCTCTCGCACGCGCACACGTACCCTGTAACCCATTTTTCACTGAGAAAATGCTGTTTGTTTCTGCAAATAATGACACATAAATTGTCTTGGGTGCATGGAGTTTATGCTAATGAATATCTTCAATAGTGGGAAATGTTGAATATGGAATAGCGGAAGAATGTATTCCGTCGGCCCTCTGTTTGATTTGTTTGTATACTTTAATTGATTCAGTTCAGTCATGCCCTCTGTTTGGTGACTGTTTTATTGCTGCTTGTGATTGTCTCCCCAGGTAAAGCTTAGTAGGTTATGCGAGCAAGACAAGATCCTACAGGAGCTGGAGGCCAGGATACGCACACTCAAAGAAGATAAGGTGCTTTGTGTTTTTTCCTTATCTAAATTCCATATTGTAAACCAGGCTTTGTTGAATCGTGAAAATTTGTCTCATTTTTTAGTGGGGCTGTGATTATGACAGAAATCATAATTGTCATTTTATATACACTAAAGTTTGGGGCCAGTAAGATTTTTTTTTTTAAAGAAATCAATACTTTTATTCAGCAAGGATGCATTAAATTAATCCTAAGTGACAGTAAAGACATTTATAATCAGTGTTGGGGAAAGTTACTTTTAAAAGTAATGCATTACAATATTGTAAAAACGAATTGCATTATTTAGTTACTTTTTATGAAAAGTAATGTTACATTACTTTTGTGTTACTTTTTCTCACCTGGGCTGGGCTTACTTGCTTGTTTTTTAATAATAACAAAAAAAGTTATATCTTTTGGCAAATGTTAAGGCCCTTTCACACCAAAAGTGGAATGAATAAGCTGGAGGAAATGCATATTTATGCCTGTACAGTAGAGGGCGCAGCTCAAACAAACCTTTCAGCTGTGCTACCATTATGGATTAAAGAAGAATAGGATACAGGAGAAGGAAGTTCAACACTCTTACTTCTAAATCGAATCTAAAGTCATTTTTGCTTATTAGTGTGATTGAATTAGATCATTGAAGGTCAGCAGCAAAGACCTTCAGTGACCAGCAAAATAATGAACATTGGTTAATAAAGTGAGATTAAATACAAAAAGTATATTGGTGTAATTTAATAGTTCATTATTACAGGTTTGTGTAAAATTCTGAGATTGAATTTCACTGTTTTTATTCATTTTGAGGAATACTGAATTTTTTCGTGCAAGTGATATGAGTAAATGCATGTTTACATTTAGTCTAGAACTACAATAACCATCATGTTCACACAGCGCACACAACATCTCTGCATTTTATTTCTCTCAACATGGGCACAGGAGAGCTGTCAGTCAATAGGCTAAATGTGAAAAGTAACTTGCGTTACTTATTTGAAAAGTAACTTGGATATTTTGTTGTAAATTGAAAAAGTAATGCGTTACTTTACTAGTTACTTGAAAAAGTAATCTGATTACGTAACTCAAGTTACTTGTAATGTGTTACACCCAACACTGTTTATAATATTACAAAATAATGTTACACAAAAGTTAGATATTTTTATGCTGTTCTTTTGAACTTTCTATTCATCAAAGATTCCTGGAAAAAAAAGTGTCATGGTTTCCATGAATATATTAAGCAGTATTGAGTGCAAGTGACTTCTTTGGAAAACTTTTTAAAAAATCTTACAGATCCCCAAAGCAATTGTTAGCTTGAAGATCTGTTGTGACCTAAAACAGTCAGATTGATTCAGCCACATTAAATAACCAGTTTTAGATTTAATTTTAGATGTTACTAAAATTTTTGACCTAAATGAAATGCTGTTTTCAGAATTCGAAGACAACAATTGTGTAGCCTTATAGTGTCAAACCTGATGTCTCCGGTCACTAGTGCTAGTTCTTTTTCTTTCTAACTTCTTTATCTGCATCCTCTTCTGTTTCCTACCTTATCTAGGACAAGCTCGAGTCTGTCCTGGATGTTTCCCATCAGCAGATGGAACAGTACCAGGACCAGCCCGCCCATGCAGAGAAGATCGCCTATCAACAGAAGCTGTTACGGGAGGATGTGGTCCACATCAGGGCGGACATCTCACAGGTGTCCACGGTGAGAACACATACCCGTGTCTATACACTGACAGAAGATTTAAGAATATCAATGCAATACTAATATTATATTAAGCTGGGGCTAATAATAATTCAGTGCAATACTAAAATCAGCTCATAGCACTAGTATTGAGGCTTGCTTCTGTTCTGTGTTAAACAGGAGATGGAGAACGCTTGGACAGAGTACAACCACTTGGAGAGAGATGTCGACAGACTGCGTTCAGCCCTTCAAGACCAGATGACCCACAGTGCTCTCTCTCAGGTCAGACCCAGAGGAAAATGACACCAAGCTGTTTTAACTCTTTTTAAAATGTAAATGTAGGACAGAGGTCTTTCTTTACTCAAACCCAAAACTGTATTTCAGCTTTTATCCCTTTAATTCATGCTTCCAAACTAAAGTATCAATACTGTTTGAGCAGCAGAGTGTATCAAAAGATGTTAAACCGTGTCAGCCTCCTTTTTTATTCAGCATGCACCTCTCAGTCCGGTAATTGATAGAGAAAGAACAAAGTGATGAAAGAGATATGGAGCTCTTGAGCCGGAGTGAAGATCTAATGTCAGTTTTTGATCAGCTTGATAGAGCCGTAAGAACAAGGCATACAGTGTCTAAGATTATTGATTTCTCAAGTGTTTGAGTAAGAGTGTGCACAGACACAGTCAATAAATTATGGCTTGTTCTGAAAATACAAATAAGAGAAAATCCTATCCTTTCTTTGAGCTCTAAATTTGCCTGTTAGAAAATCAAAGACAAGCCTCAGGGTCAGCATATTCTTTTTAACAGTGACCACTCACTGCGGTAAGATAATACTTCTATTCTATTCTATTCTATTCTATTCTGTTCTGTTCTGTTCTGTTTAGCTTTTGGTTAATTTTTTTCTCTGTTATATATTACATTATATTATATTATATTATATTATATTATATATACTTATGATCTGAATACTTAAAATACAGACACTCATTTTCAATATTCTATACACTTGAATAGCATAAACTTGCATGTATATATTCTGATTATATGTCATATTTAATGTTTTATATTTATATATGCAGTTTTCTATTCAGATTCACAATTTATGTGTATTTGTGTTAGGACTGCACGATATATCGTTTTAGCATCGAAATCGCGATGTGCGCATCCGTGATAGTCACATTGCAGGATGTGCGATGTCTAGTATAGGGATCGTTAATCCGTACAGACCAGACACCACTGTTCAAAACGCATGCGATTCTCTGATTAATTGCAAAGTTTGACCATCATACAATGAAAGTTTATCATTTGAATGTGTTTTAGGTCATGTCAGTTTAAACATTCAAGAGATTTTAAACCATTTGAGCGCACAAAGATGTGAAAGAGAACTCAATTCTGAACGTGCGGCTGTTTTAAGTGCGCGCACAAACACAGAGCCACGCAGATGCACATTAGCACCGAATGCCATTCTCTTCCGCGTCTATTTGTCCGTGAACGGACACATACATGGAAAAAATGGTCAATATGCACGACTGTCCTCGTGAACAAAATTGGTTATGGCTTAGGTCGGTGAATGAAACGATTGAAAATGAAAACCGGATATGTATGTGTAACAGTTTTGGATCTGTGCCGCGCGTTCGGTCTTAAAGTGACAGCAGCCACTTGTCATCATGAATGCTAATCAAACAACAAAAGACAAAGAGAAAAATCACTTTTGTAGTTTTAACACAGATTAATCATATTTAATTTATACAGTGAGACTATGCAGTGTTATTTTACTGTTGATTATTCAGTTTCTGTACCTGAATACTGTTAGACTTACCTAGAAAATATAAAGCACTATTTATTTCATTTGTATCTTTGTTCTATTATATTTATCTATGCTTGTAATTTGTTCATTATTTTCTATGCATATTTACTCAGCTACAAAATTACCCCAATTATCCTAGCATGATTAATTCTTTCCAAATAGAGCCATTCAAGTCATCTGGTGAATTTTCTTTTCATATCGCAATATATAACGCAGAAAAACAAAATATCGCAATATCAGTTTTTTTTCCAATATCATGCAGCCCTAATTTGTGTATTCAGTTTTATATAATTTTTGAAGTAAATGTAGTGCATATAATTATGTACTGAAGTAAGCACACTTGTAGCTCTTATATTTACTCTTTTATTCAGTTTACACTGTTTAATCATTTGACTGTTTTATTTCATCCAAAATGTTTAAATTCTGTGCTACTGAGCAGCAGGAGAAATCTCAGCTGAGGAAGGAGCTGTGGCGGATCGAGGACGTGCTTGCAGGCCTGAGCTCCAGCAAAGCCAACTACAGAGTGACCATTGACTCTGTGCGGAATCCAGGTGAGAGCGGGCCCCTGCCTGCCATCACCCCCATGCACTGGAACACAGACCGAGGTATTGAGGTCAAACATCACCACACGCAACTCTGCTTACTGCATAAAGATGCTACTGATAATCATACATGTGTGGTTTTTTTTTTTGCTATGTGATGTCGACATTTTGGTATTTGCGTGACCCAGAGAGGAAACTCGTGCCTTCAGCGTCATTGTCCGCAGTGCCTTCGCTATCTGCGAGCCCATCCATGGGTGAACTAAAAGCTGCTCAGTCCAGTCCCCATCTCAGCCCAATGCAGTCTACCCAGCAGTCCCTGCAGCTCTCACATCCAGCCCACAAGCAAAAATGGGTGAGTGAGTGAAGCAAAGTAATCAAGAGTGAGTGAATCAAGTAATCATTCTTACCTGGAAGGTAGAACTTTCACTCTAAAGGTTGGGAATAATTGTTCTTCCGCTGCTCCTGTAAGTTACGGGGTAACTCAGGGCTCTATTTTAGGGCCGTTGCTTTTTTTTTTCTATACATGTTTCTACTGGGCTATATATTTAATAAATTTGGCATTTCATATCATAGTTATGCTGATGACATGCAGTTGTACCTGCCTTTCACAGCAGGAAATAATGCAGCTGAAAATTCTTTGCTGAATTGCCTTGAGGAGGTAAAATGTTGGATAAACTTGAATTTTTAATGTTAAATGATAAAAAGACTTAATTTGTGCTTTTTGGGAAAAAAAGCACATTGTTTACTCCAAAAAGGAGTCTGGTGCAGATTTTATCCTAAGTCATGCCACTAACTTAGGCATAATTTTTGATTCTTAACTCAAATTCGATTGTCAAATAAACACAGTAGTAAAAAAAATAGTTTCTTTCAGTTGTGGAGAATTGCAAAATTGAAGACAGTTTTATCAAAGAATGATCTTGAAAAAGTTATACATGCTTCTGTATTTTTATGTTTGGATTATTTGTCAGTCATCCCTGTCGAGGTTACAAGTGATTTAAAACGTTGCGGCCAGACTGCTGACAAATACTAAGAACAGAGGCCAAAATTGGAGTTATATGGTCTCTATACTGGCTACCAGTTAAACAACGAATTGTCTTCAAAATCCTGTTATTCATTTTTAAAGCAGTTTATGGTTTGGCCCCAGAGTACATCAAGGATCTGTTAGTTATTCAGTCCTCCACAAGATCGCTAAGATCGAACTCGCAGATTGTGTTTAAGGTTCCATGTACACGTCTTAAGTGTAGAGGTGATCGAGCATTTTCAGTTGTGGCTCCTAGCCTATGGAATGATCTTGCTTTTTCTGTGCATTCTTCGACCTTTCTGCAGATGTTCAAATCACTTCTTAAGACCTATTTGTACTCACAGGCATTTGATGTGTAGACTTATAGGTATTTACTTATGTATTTTAATGAATTGCTATTATTTTTTAACATATTAATTTTCTTTTTTTGTGTTTGAAATGATTTTCTTCTACAGCACTTTGGTATGCTTTTATGGTTTTTTTAAAGTGTTTTATAAATAAATTATTGATTGATTGAAGATACTACTTTCTATTTATCTGTATTTATGGATGTTTTATGTTTACATATACAGCCTGAGGAAGATGCTCCACCCAGACCCCCCCTCCCTCACCTCTACAGCCCAGATGAACACCCCCCAGCTGTGCCCCCTCTCCCCAAAGAGACCTCCGTCATCCGCCACACATCAGTCCGGGGCTTGAAACGACAGTCTGATGAACGGAAACGTGACCGTGAGATCGGGCAGTACACTAACGGAGATCATAAGGTTTGTGACACTCAACGGTTCCCGGATAAGGCCAGCTGTCATCTGTGCTAGTGGTTAAATGTTATTATAGTTCTGAGCTCTATTCTTCTGGGACTGTAGGTTGAGATACGGGCCTTCCTCAGTGAGCCTGAACTGCTGGCAGTTGGTGGACAAATGGGTGGCTTGAGCCGTGATAGTGGCTACCAAACTCTACCAAACAGAGGTACACACAGACCTGTACATGACAGCCACAGTCAGACTCAGGTTCGCACAAGGCAGGGTACCACACTCACTGAAAAGGGAATGTGAGGTTTGGTTCATGTAAACCACAGTACAGTTCATTGGTGATGTGAAAACTGTCAGTAAGTAATATTTTTATTAATTATTAATTTTTAACCAATTATTTATATTTGCATTGTAGCTTGTGGAGTTTCTTCCCAACTTCCATAATTCCCAATTTGGAGAATTTCGACAAATTCTGCAAGCGTGGAAATATTAGTTAATGCTTTTAGGCTACATAAGATGCTGTGAATGTGAATTTAGTTTTAACATTACAAAGGAGCCAAAAATGTGAACAATATAATTTGCACCACCAGCATTTTCTTCAAACAATCTTGTTAAACACAATACATAATTTGAGATGTGATGAAAATGATACTGAGGTGAAAATTTGCTTTACTTTCAGAAAATTTACAAAATTCTCCTTTAATACACAGATACTACTGTTTAAAAGTTTGGGGTCAGTAAGATATATATATTTTTAAGATTGTACTTTTATCCAGTAAGGATGCATTACATTGATCAAAAGTGACAGTATAGTCTTTTACATTGACAAAATCTGTTTGAAATAACATCTATTTCCAATGAATGCTCTTTTGAACTTTCTATTTATCAAAGAATCCTTTGTATAATGGTTTCCAAAATAATCCAAAAGTATAAAGGTTTCCACAAAAATATTAAACAGCACAACTGTTTTCAACATTGATAATAATAAGAAATGTATGTTGAGCATCAAATCAGTATATTAGAATGATTTCTTAAGGATCATGTGACATCCCAGGAATAACATAACATTTTAAAATAGAAAATTGTTATTTTAATTTGTTCTAACATCACAATATTACTGTTTTTATTTTATTTTTGATCAAAAAAATCCAGCCAGGTTAAAAAAAGACTTCTTTTAAAAATATTAAATTCTTACCAACCCCAAACTTTTTGTATGTAATGTACATACTGTTGGACAATGTTAGCAGAAAAATTAAAACTACTAAAAAAAAATGTGCTTTAATAGCGTCCACAGGGCCAAAAGTGCCCATAGCTGAAGAAACACACTTTCTTAATTGCGTACCAAATGTGAACGTGATAGAAAACTTAGGTTACTCAGTGGGCAGTGATAATGGAAGACAGTTAAGTATGATGTTTGAAAGCATGATCTCTCTGCTCAGAATTTGAGATGGTCTGAATTTGAAAGATTTGTCTAATCCAGTCCAACTTCTGTTAGGTTTGACTGGGTCATCTTCAAGACTGAACCAGTCATCAAACATTTCATCGTTCGTCACCCTCAGAAGAGGAATTACCACCACAAGCTTGAAGGTAGGAAGCCAAACAAGTCCTGAAAGTGTCTATTGAGAGGCAGAGGGACATAAAGGCTCTGTCATAGTTTGCTTTGGCAGAGCTGACAAGCAGCAGGTTGATTAGATGCAGCGGCAGTACAAACCGCTGAGCACATGAAATAAAAGCAGCCAGTGTGGGCTTGAGCCAGACTGTACTTTGTGAATGAGTTACTGCAGTAGTGTTGCCATGCAGACTGTGAACACAGTGTGTGCCTCCAACCCTGATGGATTCATGCAGAATACGTTAACTGAATTGAGCACAGCAGAGCTTCAGAACTCTTTTACTTTATTTTTCTCTTCTTTTCTCATTCTCCCTCTCTCTTTCTGACTGACAGTTTACAGACATTAACAACACATAATACAAAATCAATTAAATTAAATTGCTATAAATATATTAAATAAAAATATATAATATATTATAATTAAATGTACACTATTGTTCAAAAGTTTGTTTTGAAAGGAAAATGTTTGAAAGTTTAAAACATTAATATTCTGAAATATTGTTACAATTTATTCCTGTGATGGTAAAGCTGAATTTTCAGTATGGCTGCACAAATAATCGCAATTAACCCGAAATTGCGCTTAAACCGAGTGTTTGAAATAACATACTTCTGTGAGATGATTACACAGAACAAGGCATAAAAGAATATTATTTCATAGTATTCTATACAGTGATAAAGGCTATGTCGATTAGCATTGCATATACTTTATTATCATGAAAATACCCAAGAAGGCTTGAAGAACTCAGAAAAACCATATATTGTCATAGTTTTGCGTTTATTAGTCATGTTTAATCAATCAAAGCGCTTCAATCTTCTTTCGTGAGAGCGCCCTCTGGCTTTCAGATGGAGCAGCATTTAGCCGTACTTCACTGATAAGCTGTGCATAAAAAATCACAGCCAATTGCCAAATCGTGTGAGGTTTTTTTTTCCCGATTAATCGTGCAGCCCTAATTTTCAGCATCATTACTTCAGTCTTCAGTGTCACATGATCCTTCAGAAATCATTCTAATATGCTGATCTGCTGCTCATTAACATTTCTTATCATCAATGTTGAAAACAGCTGTGCTGCTTAATATTTTTGAGGAAATGTTTTTCTCCACTCTGTTGCTTTGGTGCAGTTTGTTTCAGCATTATTAACACATCCACTGGTTTTTCCTAGGAGAGACCAAAGAGTGCCTTGGAGCGACTATACTCTGGGGAGATCGTGCAGCAGCGCGGGCGCATGAGCGCAGAAGAGCAGCTGGAGAGGATGAAGCGTCACCAAAAGGCTCTCGTACGGGAGCGCAAGAGAACGCTCAGCCAGGGCGAGCGGCAGTCCTCCACATCTCGTGCCTCCTCCTCCTCCGCATCCAGACCCGTGTCTGCAGACCTGGGATCAGTACGTTAGACCACAATGACATATTTTCCTCCAGAGAAGATTATCGCCCCTGACATAAATGCACATTCAGCTATTTACACTGTTTTGATGGAGAACTGTAAGATTTGGCGTTAATACGATCAGCATTTTACCGTAGTAGTGTCTGCCGCAGGTAAGTGGGTATGTGGGAGGTGTTGCAGAAGGAGATGGGAGAGATTTTATCATGTATTGTCGAGCCACATTGATGGGCTACAGAATAAGAACAGATGGGAGTTATACTATTTTCCAATGAAAGACATGGACTAATGTGTTTAGAGGATTAATAATGAAAGTTGATGTGCTATTGACTCTTATTACAGGTTCAAAATGTTCTAATGACTCAAATGAGTGTTTAATTTTAACCTTGGGACATGGATCTCAAGGGAGCAGCTCATCTGGGATAGTAAATCAAAGTAGTGTGCTTTTACTTGGGGGGTGTTTTATTAGGCCAAAGCCAACACTAACATAAAAATGCTCATTTAACCTTTCTATAACAATAACCCAATGCTTAAAATTATGGGAAACAAGGTCTGCTGTATTAGTGGACTCATACACTAAACTAAATTTCAAGCTCTCAAGCCTATTAGCTGTTCGTCACTCAACCACAATAATTATAGTATAACTAAAGTGTGAAACCAGACTTTATTGTGCTTACCTCACTCATTTATTTTTTGTTTTATACTAATTTCACCAAATTTCACTTTTCACATCCAGCTTTCTAATAAGAACCTGCAAAATAATCTTTTTCCCACGCAATTTGGGTCTGACTTGAGGCAAGTAATGCTCTTCTTTGTATAGAATAAATGACATAATCATATTTTTTGGTTTAAAAACAATTTAATTTTCATTTTACAAAACCTGACCTGGTTTAGCTTACCCTGGCTTTTGTAATTTTTTTTTTTTTTTTTTTTTAATACTTTTATAATTTTACTTCTTGTTTTACCAAAATGTATTTGAATGTGTACACCATGAATGGCCTGGGTGATGTATGGATGAGTTGTTTATAATTGTACTACTTACTGAACATGTTTTTTTAATCACTTGTATGGTCATAATAATATAACAGCAAATTGTAGCATAATTTGCAAAAAGAAAATCAATTGCACAGCTCTGCTTTGCTCTCTTTATCTTTTTTGTCGATTTTTGCACATAAGAAAATAAACACTTTGCTAGTAAAAAAGCAAAAGAGGGTAATTGTTCTTTTTCTGTCAACTGTGAATATGAAACCACAGTTTATTTCACGGCACACTGATTTATTTTCTTTCCAGTAAGCACAATAAAGCCTGGGAATGAAGCATGTAAATGAAGTCGCAGATGGAGCTTTTCATTTTGTCTTTCTTGGTCTGCAGGAGTGTTGTATGCTACGGTTTGAGAGCTTGAACATGAGACACTTCAGACGCAATCACTCCAATCACTTTTACATGGTACAGAGGTACAGGAGCGCACCAGGACAATATATAATTATGCTCATGGTTGCAGTTTAACCAAGTTTTATGTGTGTTGTTTTTGTGCAGGTCTCTCCTCTTTAAACTTTTCATTTCATGTAAAGAATGAATGTTGGATGTAAACTGATATTTGGAGCACAGAGGTCATTTTAGCTTTAACAGTATCAACGGTTCAGGGAGGTTTGGGGGAAAAAACTCTAAGATCTGTTAGTTAAGAGCATTACACAGTGTAACTGGAATTGTTTTTGTACACTGTTCTTGTCCTGTAAATCAGGAGAAGACCGTTTCAGAACCAAAATGTTCATGTCCTGAGTTGGGTGGTTGTGAGGTCTCAGATTTTGTATGTTTGTGTGCCTTCAGTGGAGGAGAGAGCAGGACTTTGATTTGCAGCTACTGGAGCGGGCCGTGCAGGGTGAGGAGAGACCAGTTGAACACAAAGAGAGACAGCGCTCTCACTCAGACGAATGGCTTACTCTGAGCAGCACACCCATGAGAGAGTTGGATCTGGAGCCTCTGGACTACCAGCTGGACCTCAGCAAAGAGGTAACCCTACTACTTATAGGAATAGTTCACCCAAAAAGGAAAATTCTGACATCATTTCCTTCTTGTCTGGATCAGAAAATGCTCAGTAACCATGCCCTTGTATTGTATGTAGAAAAAGTGAATGTTGAATGAGACCACAATTGTTGAGTTCATAAAAATTCTCCTTTTCTGTTCCACAGAAGAAAGTAAAAGTAATTAGTGACCAGAATTTTCATTTCTGGTTGAACTATCCTGAGTTTAAAGCAGGGTTGTCAAAAGTACAGACTTCAGTACTGATATTTTAAAAATGTGACGATACCAGCATTTCCCCCTAGCATTTTGAGCGCTGTTGAGCGGATTCGTAAACACCTCTGATTGGCCGTTGTGTTCACATGCTCAACAGATATATCTGGGATTGGCTAATGATGAATGCTTAAAAAAATAGACATCTTTGACGCTCTTCACCAAGCGCTTACACAGACACACGGGAGCGTTTGAAAGCAGGCGTCTATCAGCGGATCTTTAATATATCCACTGATAGACGGATCCACTGATAAACGCCTGCTTTCAAACGCTTCCATGTGTATCTGTCTAAGTGCTCAGTGAAGAGTGTCAAAGATGTCTATTTACAACATGTTTTTGAAGTGTTGATCATTGTAGCCAATCACAGAAATATCTGTTGAGCGTGTGAACACAACGGCCAATCAGAGGTGTTTAAGAATCTGCTCAGCGCTCAAAATGCTAGGGGGAGATGCTGGTGTTGTCACATTTTGATAGTTTCAGTACCGACTTTGTACCGAAGTCGGTACTTTTGACAACCCTAGTTTAAAGGGCAAATCTCAGTGACAGCTATAAAGTACACTTAAATGTTAAAAAAAGTTACATTATACTTCAGCAATTGTTTTTCCTTTGATAGTTTCATATTACACAGAATGTTTTTTTTTGTTGTTGTTGTTTTTTTTTTACAAGAATGAATAATTAACTAAGTAAAGAAAATATTAAACATAAAGGTTTGGACAATAGATTTCAGAATTAAGTGATTGATGGTATATGTTTGGTCTCAATGCCTGTATAGCTTTCAAAGCCTCAAAAGGTGGCCATCCCTGAGCGCTATGTGGACCTGGATCCAGAGGAGCCCCTCAGCCCTCAGGAGATGGAGGCCCGACATCGTAAAGTGGAACGAATCAAGAGCATCCTGGCTAAGTCTAGGTACTGACAGATCAGTCTCGTCTAACACAGCCAATATTATAGTCATCTTTATAGATGTTTTCTTCCCATTATATACAGTAGACTACTATTCAAAAGTTTGGGGTTGGTAAGATTTTTTATGTTTTTGAAAGAAGTCCCTTATGCTCACCATGGCTGCATAAATTTGATCATAAATACAGTAAAAACATTAATATTGTGGTATACTATTACTATTATTATTACATTTATTGTTTAAAATGTGATTTAATCTTGTGATTGCAAAGCTGATATTCAACAGACTTCAGTGT
Organism: Ctenopharyngodon idella; assembly: GCF_019924925.1. NCBI lineage: Eukaryota > Metazoa > Chordata > Actinopteri > Cypriniformes > Xenocyprididae > Ctenopharyngodon > Ctenopharyngodon idella. The sequence continues at coordinate 4,338,606 of NC_067226.1, forward strand.
CACATGATCCTTCAGAAATCATTATAATATGCTGATTTAATGCTCAATAAAAAAAATCCCCTTTTATTGTTATTGCATAAAATACAACAAAATTAGTTGGCAAACCTTATGGTGCATCCACACAAAGCAGCACAACAGCCATAGGCGCTGTATAACTATGACACAATAAGAATAACACAACACAATACAATACAATACAATAACTTTGGCAAATGAATTGAGGTATTGCATGTAAAAATATTGTATATCATTATCTTGCAGTGGCTCTGTATACAATTAGTGTGAAAATAATTTCTCATTATCATAAATGTGTAAAACACTTGTGCTGCTTAATATTTTTGTGATTTTTTTTTTTTTTTTTTTTTTTTTTACAAGTCATTGATGAATAGAAATTTGAAAAGAACAAAATTTTTTTTGAAACAGAAGTCTTTTATAACATTATACATATCTTTACTGTCCCTTTTGATCAATTCAATCCTTGATGATTAAAATATACTAACCCCAAAATGCTGAGAATGTTTTTGTTACACTTTTCTCTGCGAGTTTAATTTGGTGTACCTGTTTTTTGTTTGTGTTTGTGTCTGTAAGTGTCCAGAATATACCTCCTCCGGCAGCAGTAGACAAGCCAGTTCTTCCGGACATAGACTCTGCTCTACAAGAGCAGGAGAGAATCATCACCATGTCCTATGCCTTAGCATCAGAGGCTTCACTCAAGAGCAAGCAAGTGGCAGGTAAACTAACCAGGAGGATTACTGTTCTAGCCAGTGAATTGATCTCCTCAAATTACACGAATCTTGTTAATACACACCATATTCTATGGAAGCACATCCTGCATTTTACATGACATTTATAAGTCAAATCACAGACAGTACATTTACATTTATGTTTTTAGCAGTAAGAAAAGCACACATCATGTTAAATGGCAAGTGCAAGGACAGGGAGTTTAGAGTGCACAATGTGTGTTAAGGAAGGCTAAGAAAGATGAATTAGAAGTCCATAATAACTATACAATCATCAGTTCACACCAGTATGACTCCCAGAGCTCCATTTGAATAGATTAATTTCAGATATGGTCTGCAGTACACCCTGACAGATAAAATACTCTGAAAAGGGTCAAGGTAAATGTGAAGAAAACACTTAAGAAACAGTTATTTGTAATGCTAATCTGACAGTGTCAATAAAACTTCCTAAACCATCACACTGACAACTACGAAATAACTGTGAACGTTCTGAGAAACAGTCCACCCCATTTCAAAACATTGGCAATAGAGGCATGATGAGGAAGAAGAAAGAGCAAAGCCAAGCCTATCAGCCGCAACGTTAATAACTGAACATTATTCCTTATTAGCGCAGATCTGACGAGTAAAGATGCTTGCTAATTGGGAGACATGTCGGATCTTTCAGGCTGGGAGGAATCTCTTGATGAGGCCATTTTTTTCAGAGCCAATCAATGACCCAGTTGAATATGCACTGGGGCTTGTTCACTCTGCATCCCGTGGCAGCACTTTGAACATCTTTCTGAAATGGCATAAAAGCACACCATCGTTTCATCTCTACTTCTTACAGAGGCCTCACTCAGTCTGCCAGGTCTAACCTTCAGACAGGGAGCAGCGTGTCTCTCTTAGTCACACAGATTTGCAGCCAATTCGTCCTGACGTGATGAATCATAATGTGTAAGGCAGTATGGCGCAGTCAACAATTATCACAGTATTTCCATTGGAGAACATGTCAGAATACCTTATGTGAGGGATCTCATCTGTGAAGGCAGATCTGGGTTTTGATCACCCACTGCTGCACTTCTTTGTGCATTTATTTTGAGTTTATGAGTGCAGAAAAAGATTAAAATAGAGCTGTGGCTTATATATATATATATATATATATATATAAAACCTTTCTTTTTGTTAGAACTTTATTTTAAAAGTTGAATGAACTATTGAATGTAGAAAAGTCAAAATTAAAAATTAGTGTTAGTTTTTATGCTGGCTAGTATGAGCAACTTAAAATAGTAAACAAGAACTTATAATGTCAAGTTTGGTGGTGGGGGTCCAATTAACAGGCTGCTGAGCATGCTCAGTTTGATCACTGATGATGATGCACTTGAATAATTGTTTTTGGTCAAAGCATGTGGACTTATGATGTTTATTATTCAGAAATAATAGTTGTTTTAGCTTTATGTAAAATGTATAATTGCTACCATCAGAGTGATAAGTGTTCTCTTTAGTGAAGTTTTTTCCATTTCAATGAGTATATACAATTTGTTTTGGTGTATAGAAGTAACTCTATATAACCTTTTTAGTTTGCTCAACAAACTGATACAACAAACTAAGTTTTATGTCCCTATTATGTAATATTAATGATCAGCTTAATGTAATGTAAAACTTGTATCCACAAGTAAAAACATTATTTTTTTATTTTACTTATATTATTCGACCAACTTTAAATTGATACTACAATTTTTTCAGATTAAGTTGAGTATAGCAAAGAACTTATACTGACAAGAAGTGAAACTCAATAGAACGTTCCAATGCAACACCGGTGCCCAGCAGGAGCCCTACGTTTCCACCATTTTGGGGTGAAAGCGACTCGGCAGTCCACTAGCTTCTATGGTAATATCTGCTGCTTTGTTAAAAATAAAACGTACATTAAAGCTGAAATCCAACCTGAATGATGACAACACAGAATAAAATACTATCACTAGTGATCATCAAATCCTTTTAACAGTTTATTTTATAGACTTTGTGTTTAAGTCTTCCACTTTTTTCACAAAGCCTTTGCTCTCTAGAAACCCAGTCAGTTTGGGTTAAAATTATTTTAAGTTCAAGTATTAGCATTATAAACACTGAATTAATACCAACATATGAAATTAAATTAAGGACATGCATCAGAAAAATTGGGAATGTTGGACAATAAATATATAACAGAATATGACAGCTTTGACAGTAAACTGTTTTTGCAGTGTTGTCTTATATTAATGTCCATTAAAGCAAGACTATGTAAACAAAAAACACAGCCACTGTGTCCAAAAGTGGGGAATTATGGGATAACAGACACAGCAATGCATCATGTTCTGTAAGATCATTATGTTTGTAGCGTGATCCAGGGGATTAAAACGTATATATTTCAGACCTAGTGGAGTAATTTACTATTACTATTACTCCACTAGGTCTGAAATATATATTGTATGTTTTAATCCCCTGGATCACACTGCAAACATGATGATCTTAACTTTATTAATTACTAATTTTTTCAATTTACTATTAATAGTAAATATGTAAAGTTGCATAAAATGGAAATACTCAATAAAGTAGGCTAATTACGTTACCTCAGATGTGTAATGGTTGGATTCCACAACTGATAACATAAAACATAGGCTAAGACAATACAACATTTACTGTAGGTGTCATAAAATTTACTGAATTTGAGAAATTTTCTATTGTTTTTCTGATTTGGCTGTGAGATTCGCCAATTTTGGGTGCGTAAGATGTGATGGATTCTATTGTCCAGTTGGCATTTTCACACCAAAATGACTGCCGCGCTACCGAAGCACCACCTAGTGACTGTTACCCAAAAAGCATCAGAGTTTCGCCTCTTGGGTTCTATACTCTTTGAGTATACTCAAAGTCCTGAAGCTGGTTGCCTCAAGTTTTTGAGTTTTCTCAACTTCTGATTTTTTTTTACAGTGCATTCTCTTAGCATATGACATTGCCTGGTTCCACTAACCCGCTTTGCAACATTGTTTTATATCATGTCTGTTCTATGAATAGAAATGGAAGAAAAGGCCAAAAAAAAAAAAATGTAGCTAAATCTCCTACCAAGTGTTTCAAACTGGTTTGGATGGACTACTAGCTGGAGGGGCGAAGGTCAACCTGGTTAAAGCTGTTAGACCACCTTGGTTAACCTGTTAGCGTTCCACTGTACTGCTCGTGGTACACATACCGTTCAAAAGAGACCTTAGGAATGCTAAGGGGTTAAAGGAATAATTTGCCAAAAATGTAAATGTACTCGCCCTAATATCATTCCAAACCCATATGACTTTATTTCTAATGTGGAACCTAAAGGAGGAGTTAGTGCCTATAGGCACTTAGGATTTCAAGTTTTTTAAAGGATGCAAAAGCACGATCAAGGTGGTCTGGACTTGTGTGCTATATTCCTAATCTTTTGAATTTAGATGACCAAAATGTAAGTCAGTATTTGGTGAGAATATTCTGTTAACAACTGCAGTGAGCTGAACTCGAGAACCAGATCATTCAGTTTGGTGAACTGAAAATTTTGTGGTCAGATTTTTTAAATATTTTTGAAAGAAGTCTCTTATGTTCACCACAGTTGCATTTATTTGATCATAATTACAGTAAAAAAAAAAAAAAGTAATAGTGTGAAATATTATTTAAAATAACTGTTTTCTATTTTAATATATTTTAAAATGTAATTTTTTCCTTTGATGGCTGAGCTGAATTTCACATGATCCTTCAGAAATCATACTAATATGTTGATTTGGTGCTCAAAAAACATTTCTTATTGTTGGCAATGTTGAAAACAGTTGTGCTGCTTAATATTTTTGTGGAAACCATGATATTTTATCAGGATTCTTTAAAAATCCTGTAAAAAGAATAAAGTTCAGACAAACAGCATTTATTTGAAATAGTAATGGACATTTTTGTAACAATATAAAAGTATTTTCTGTCACACAAAAGTATTAATTCTTTCTTTTTTTTTTTAATAGTAGGTTAAAAGAATGTTTTTGTTTTTTTTTTGTTTTTTCCTCCTGAATTTGGTATTCTCTCATGAGTGTGCCAATGAGAGCTAGTGCAGAAGAATTTCAGTAAATAAAACTAACCTGTTCTCCACAAAGCTATTGTGTGGTTTCAAAAGACTTTGAATTATGCCCGTAAATCATGCAGTTTCACCAGTTTTATTACACTTTATGATGCTTTTGCTTTTGTAGTGTGTAGCAGCAGTTAACTGTGTCACTAGCTCTCTGTTTGTTACTACTGTACACTCCTCTGTTCCTGTTTCTGCTTTAGCCTCACCGCCAGTTAACAGTCCCACCTCACTCCCTCAACCTCCTCCACCTCCTCCTCTTCCTCCCCCTGCTCCTGTTGCCGTCTCTACGGCTCAGTCTGCTCCCCCTCCCCTGAGCAATGGATTTCACTACACCTTTGTCTAATCAGAGAAAAAACAAAGTAAGAACTAACCGCTAACCGTTTAGCACACTAATGTGCTTTTGCTAATTGTTCCGTGTGTTTTGACACCTTTTCTGTCTGCATGCTGCATGATTGTGGTTCATCAGGGCTTGTGCTGTACCAGTAACTTCATGTGTAGTGTAGATTGGCCCCCCTCTAACAACTGCCTCCACATCTGGAGATGAAGAGGTGTGTGAATTGTGTGCAAATTGGCTTTTTGTGTGCTGATAAGCCTAAAAAGCCATAAACAAATGCTGTCTTTTGTAAATTGTTTATAATTAACAAAGACTCTGGGAATCAAGGATGCAGCACATATTGTTGTGTTTCCAAACACCACTTGCTTTACCATCTGTAATCTGTAAAGAGCTGATGTCTGTGACTGAAATAAAGAACAGAATGGCAGTCAGTGTTGGGGACAGTTACTTTTAAAAGTAATGCATTACAACATTGCGTTACTCCCTAAAAAAAGTAACTAATTGCATTACCTAGTTACTTTTTTATGAAAAATAATGCATTACATTACTTTTGTGTTACTTTTTCTCACCTGGGCTGGGCTTGCTTGTTTGTTTTTTAATAACAACAAAAAAAGTTCTATTTTGGGCAAATTTTAAGGCCCTTTCACAGCAAAAGTAAAAATGAATAAGCCTCAGGCTGAAGGAAATACATATTCACACCTGCACAGTAGAGGGCGCAGCTCAAACAAACCTTTCAGCTGTGCTGCCATTCTGGATTAAAGAAGAATAGGATACAGGAGAAGGAAGTTCAACACTATTTCTAAATCTAATCTAAAGTAATTTTTGTTTATTAGTATGGTTGAATTAGATCATTGAAGGTCAGCAGCAAAGACATTGGTTAATAAAGTGACATTAAATACATAAAGTATATTTGTGTAATTTTATATAGTTAATTATTACAGGTTTGCATACAATTCTGAGATTGCATATCATTGTTTTTATTCATTTTGAGGAATACTGAATGTTTTCGTGCAAGTGAGATGAGTAAATGCATGTTCACATTTATTCTAGAACTACAATAACCATCATGTTCACACAGCGCACACACACATCTGCACTTTATTTCTCTCAACATTGGGACAGGAGAGCTGTCAGTCAATAAATGTGAAAAAGTAACTTGCATTACTTATTTGAAAAAGTAACTTAGATATTTTGTTGTAAATTGAAAACGTAATGTGTTACTTTACTAAAAGCTGTTTCAGTGCAGTTATGATAAAGTGTGAATGGCACACTGTCTGTTCCACTTCCACCTGCTTTGTGTGTTCTGCTTCCCAGCATGCCCTAAATCAGTGCATTGCCATGCCTTCTCATTTGACACATGCCTGCCATGAGCTGTTTTACTGTATATATGAGGCACTGTCCACAAATACAATACACTTTTGGATCCCATTACTTCTTTTAAGTCTTAAAGGCTCAAATTTCTTGTTGTATGATGAGACCCACTCCTATTGCATTTTTTCCCCTTTTTTTCTATTAAAAAAGTAACAATTTTATTTCTATTTTTTTCCTGCCCAAAATAATTAAATATATTGTAGTTTATCAAAAAATTGAACTAGGTAGCTCCTACTGAGTGGTTATATTAATATTAATCACCATAACTGTAAAATTTAGGTTAATGATCAACTTTTTTTTGAAGGTTAAAAATCTCCTTTTTCAGACCATTTTTGTTTTATCTTGAGCCCTGTTTTGTACTTTATTTGTGGACACTACCATGATTATACTGTACGAGAGATTCGAGTCACCTCATAGCTGTACATTTTATATGTTTATTAGCCAGTCCATTTAATCACTAAATGCCTGAGCTGCCTATGTTATTCTGCTGTTTCAGCAGCATTTGAATGAAATTGAGCTGCATGGTGCATGTGTCATGCACATGTTTGTTTGAAGTGTGTTTAACTCAACATTGTCTTTATGTAATATGCTGCACAGAAAGAAGGCGAGTGGAGAGTGTTTACCTGTCTGCTTTTTAGTAAGGTAATCAGGGGCGGATCTTGAAAATTATTTATAGGGTGACAAGGGGGTGGCATGAGGACTGTGAGAGGTGGCAACACCAAAGCAAACAAGCATTCTGTCATCTATAATAAAGGGTTAGTTCACCCAATAATGAAATTTCTGTCATTAAGTACTCATCCTCATGTCGTCCCAAACCCATAAGACCTTCGTTCATCTTCGGAAGACAAATTAAGATATTTTTGTTGAAAGCCGGCGTTCGGACGTACACACGGAAACCTGCACTGCGTTCACTACGTCAACTGCGTATGACAAAAGTTCAAATTGTTAAATAAAGTTGTTATTTTTGTTTTGTTTTTGTGCACAAAAAGTATTCTTGTCACTTCATAACACTTCATAACCACTGTAGTCACATGGACTATTTTAACGATGTCTTTAGTAGGGGTGAAATGGTTCTCGGTAAAAAATCGAAACGTACCGTTCTACTCAGTTCGGCACGCACTTGCACCGCGGTTCATATCATATCTGACGATGCATACGCATCTATAATATGGTTTGCAGAAAATAAATAAAACAGACAGACAGAGTTAGGCTAATGTATGTTTCTGTCGATGGATACGCATTCTGACTTCCCCTAAACTTTGTTCATTGCGAGTGCCGTATGCTCTATATGAGCAGTCATTTACGCCATCATCACCCGGGTGTTGATAGCGCACGAGCGCAGGTGAGACCTGAACAGCACACGTTGCTATCTGCATTTAAACTAAACTCATTTAAGCCTTGCCAATTTAAACATTTGAGTGCAAGGTGCGAAAGAGAACTTGCGTGAGCTCTGTAAGAAGATTTGTGCGCTCATCCGAAGCGCGCACACGGAAGCGCGTGTACAGCGCGCAAATATTGAGGTCTCTTTCATGTCTTGTTCTTGAACAGACAAATTCACACAAAATTATGTCAATATGCCGGTCTTGGCGAGTATCCTAGCAAGCATAGTCGGTTATGTCTTAAGTGAACTTAAACACTCGAGAAAGAACGCATGTGTTCAGTATCAGTGTACTGATCCGTGCATAGTGTCTTAAAGAGACAGCAGCCCTTGCATTCCTGCTGTCTGACTGTGTTTTTAATGTTAATCAAACAACAAAACACAAGGAAATCACTCATTGCTCATGACTGAATAGTAACTTACTTAATAATGACTGATCTTTATTTAATTTATACAGTGAAGATTACATGCAATGTTGTTTTACATTTTATTAGCTACTTTATTCAAATTCTGTACCTGAAAACTGGATACATGAAAAACCTGAAAAGCTTTATTTATTTGTATCTTTGCTTTACTGTATTTATTTCTGCTGTTTGATTATTTATTCTTATTTTCTTTATTTTTATTTGACAGTAGTAATTTTTTACCTGAACATAGCACATACCGAACCGTACCGAAACCGTGAGCCTAAAACCGTGATACAAACCGAACCGTGAGTAATCTGAACCGTTGCATCCCTAGTACCTTTCTGGACCTCAAAAGGTGCAATGACATTGCTGCCTATGTGTGGTTCAGAAACCCTCGGATTTCATCAAAAATATCTTAATTTGTGCTCCAAAGATGAATGAAGGTCTTACGGGTTTAAGACGACATGAGGATGAGTACTTAATAACAGAAATTTCATTTTTGGGTGAACTAACCCTTTAATCTATAGGCTACTATATCATATATTCTACATCTATACAATAATTAAAAGCAAAATATAGCCACA